>NW_027477132.1:0-95602 GCF_051020955.1 Megalopta genalis
CGATTTAGCTCCAATATCATGCGAAACACACGATTTCGCTTCAAATTCGTGCGAAATAACGAATTTAAATAATTGATTTTGCTTCAAATTCATGCGAAATGATCAACTTAGCTTCATATTCATACGAAATACACGAATTAGCTTTAAATCAACGCGAAACATACGATTTAGCTCCAATATCATGCGAAACACACGATTTCGCTTCAAATTCGTGCGAAATAACGATTTTAAATAATTGATTTTGCTTCAAATTCATGCGAAATGAACAATTTAGCTTGAGATTCATGCGAAATACACGAGTCAGCTTCAAATTCACGCGAAACATACGATTTAGCTTGAATATCATGCGATATGCACGACTTCGATTGAAATTCGTGCGAATTAGCGATATGAAACAAACGATTTAGATTCAAATTTATGCGAAATGAACAGTTTAGCTTCAGATTCATGCCAAATACACGAATCAGCTTCAAATTCACGCGAAACATACGATTTAGCTTCAATATCATGCGAAACACACGATTTTGCTTCAAATTCGTGCGAAATAACGCTTTTAAATAATTGATTTTGCTTCAAATTCATGCGAAATGAACAGTTTAGCTTCAGATTCATGCGAAATACACAATTTAGATTTTAATCAACGCGAAATATACGATTTAGCTTCAATATCATGCGAAACACACGATTTCGCTTCAAATTCGTGCGAAATATCGATTTTAAGTAATCGATTTCGCTTCAAATTCATGCGAAATGAACAATTTAGCTCCAGATTCATGCGAAATACACGAATTAGCTTTAAATCAACGCGAAATATACGATTTAGCTTCAATATCATGCGAAACGCACGATTTCGCTTCAAATTCGTGCGAAATAGCGATTTTAAACAAACGATTTAGCTTCAAATGCATACGAAATGAACAATTTAGCTTCAGATTCATGCGAAATACACGAATTAGCTTTAAATCAACGCGAAACATACGATTTAGCTCCAATATCATGCGAAACACACGATTTCGCTTCAAATTCGTTCGATATAGCGATTTTAAACAAACGATTTAGATTCAAATTCATGCGAAATGAACAGTTTAGCTTCAGATTCATGCGAAATACACGAATTAGTTTTAAATCCACGCGAAACATACCATTTAGCTTCAATATCATGCGAAACACACGATTTTGATTGAAATTCGTACGAAATAACGATTTTAAATAATTGATTTTGCTTCAAATTCATGCGAATGGACAGTTAGCTTCAGATTCATGCGAAATACACGAAATAGCTTTAAATCCACGCGAAACATACGATTTAGCTTCAATATCATGCGAAACACACGATTTCGCTTCAAATTCGTGAGAAATAACGATTTTAAATAATTGATCTTGCTTCAAATTCATGCGAAATGAACAGTTTAGCTTCAGATTCATGCGAAATACACGAATCAGCTTCAAATTCACGCGAAACATACGATTTAGCTTCAATATTATGCGAAACACACGATTTCGCTTCAAATTCGTGCGAAATAACGATTTTAAATAATAGATTTCGCTTCAAATTCATGCGAAATGAACAATTTAACTTCAGATTCATACGATATACACGAATCAGCTGCAAATTCAAGCGAAACATACGATTTAGCTTCAATATCACGCGGAACACACGAATTCGCTTCAAATTCGTGCGAAATAACGAATTTAAATAATTGATTTTGCTTCAAATTCATGCGAAATGATCAACTTAGCTTCATATTCATACGAAATACACGAATTAGCTTTAAATCAACGCGAAACATACGATTTAGCTCCAATATCATGCGAAACACACGATTTCGCTTCAAATTCGTGCGAGATAACGATTTTAAATAATTGATTTTGCTTCATATTCATACGAAATGAACAGTTTAGCTTCAGATTCATGCGAAATACACGAATTAGATTTAAATCAATGCGAAACATACGATTTAGCTCCAATATCATGCGAAACACACGATTTCGCTTCAAATTCGTGCGTAATAACGATTTTAAATAATCGATTTCGCTTCAAAATCATGCGAAATGAACAATTTAACTTCAGTTTCATTCGAAATACACGAATTGGCTTTAAATCAACGCGAAACATACGATATAGATTCAATATCATGTGAAACAAACGATTTCGATTGAAATTCGTGCGAAATAGCGATTTTAAAGAAACGATTTAGCTTCAAATGCATGCGAAATGAACAATTTAGCTTCAGATTCATGCGAAATACACGAATCAGCTTCAAATTCACGCGAAACATACGATTTAGCTTGAATATCATGCGATATGCACGATTTCGATTGAAATTCGTGCGAAAATAGCGATATTAAACAAACGATTTAGTTTCAAATTTATGCGAAATGAACAGTTTAGCTGCAGATTCATGCGAAATACACGAAATAGCTTTAAATCAACGCGAAACATACGATTTAGCTTCAATATCATGCGAAACACACGATTTCGTTTCAAATTCGTGCGAAATAGCGTTTTTAAACAAAAGATTTAGCTTCAGATTCATGCGAAATGAACAGTTTAGCTTCAGATTCATGCGAAATACACGAATTAGCTTTAAATCAACGCGAAACATACGATTTAGGTCCAATATCATGCGAAACACACGATTTAGCTTCAAATTCATGCGAAATGAACAACTCAGCTTCAGATTCATACGAAATACTCGAATTAGCTTTAACTCAACGCGAAACATACGATATAGCTTCAATATCATGCGAACCACAAGATTTCGATTGAAATTCGTGCGAAATAGCGATATTAAACAAACGATTTAGCTTCAAATTTATGCGAAATGAACAATTTAGCTTCAGATTCATGCGAAATACACGAATTAGCTTTAAATCAACGCGAATCATGCGATTTAGCTTCCATATCATGCGAAACACACGATTTCGCTTCAAATTCATGCGAAATAGCGATTTTTAAACAAAAGATTAAGCTTCAAAGTCATGCAAACTGAACAATTTAGCTTGAGATTCATGCGAAATACACGAATCAGCTTCAAATCTACGCGAAACATACTATTTAGCTTGAATATCATGCGATATGCACGATATCGATTGAAATTCGTACGAAATAGCGATATTAAACAAACGATTTAGATTCAAAGTTATGCGAAATGAACAATTTAGCTTCAGATTCATGCGAAATACACGAATTAGCTTTAAATCAACGCGAAACATGCGATTTAGCTTCCATATCATGCGAAACACACGATTTCGCTTCAAATTCATGCGAAATAGCGATTTTAAACAAAAGATTAAGCTTCAAATTCATGCGAAATGAACAGTTTAGCTTCAGATTCATGCGAAATACACGAATCAGCTTCAAATACACGCGAAACATACGATTTAGCTTCAATATCATGCGAAACACACGATTTCGCTTCAAATTCGTGCGAAATATCGATTTTAAGTAATCGATTTCGCTTCAAATTCATGCGAAATGAACAATTTAGCTCCAGATTCATGCGAAATACACGAATCAGCTGCAAATTCAAGCGAAACATACGATTTAGCTTCAATATCACGCGAAACACACGATTTCGCTTCAAATTCGTGCGAAATAACGAATTTAAATAATTGATTTTGCTTCAAATTCATGCGAAATGATCAACTTAGCTTCATATTCATACGAAATACACGAATTAGCTTTAAATCAACGCGAAACATACGATTTAGCTTCAATATCATGCGAAACACACGATTTCGCTTCAAATTCGTGCGAGATAACGATTTTAAATAATTGATTTTGCTCCATATTCATGCGAAATGAACAGTTTAGCTTCAGATTCATGCGAAATACACGAATTAGATTTAAATCAATGCGAAACATACGATTTAGCTCCAATATCATGCGAAACACACGATTTCGCTTCAAAGTCGTGCGTAATAACGATTTTAAATAATCGATTTCGCTTCAAAATCATGCGAAATGAACAATTTAACTTCAGTTTCATACGAAATACACGAATTGGCTTTAAATCAACGCGAAACATACGATATAGATTCAATATCATGTGAAACAAACGATTTCGATTGAAATTCGTGCGAAATAGCGATTTTAAAGAAACGATTTAGCTTCAAATGCATGCGAAATGAACAATTTAGCTTCAGATTCATGCGAAATACACGAATTAGCTTTAAATCAACGCGAAACATACGATTTAGGTCCAATATCATGCGAAACACACGATTTAGCTTCAAATTCATGCGAAATGAACAACTCAGCTTCAGATTCATACGAAATACTCGAATTAGCTTTAACTCAACGCGAAACATACGATATAGCTTCAATATCATGCGAACCACAAGATTTCGATTGAAATTCGTGCGAAATAGCGATTTTAAACAAACGATGTAGCTTCATATGCATGCGAAATGAACAATTTAGCTTGAGATTCATGCGAAATACACGAATCAGCTTCAAATTCACTCGAAACATACGATTTAGCTTGAATATCATGCGATATGCACGATGTCGATTGAAATTCGTGCGAAATAGCGATATTAAACAAACGATTTAGCTTCAAATTTATGCGAAATGAACAATTTAGCTTCAGATTCATGCGAAATACACGAATTAGCTTTAAATCAACGCGAAACATGCGATTTAGCTTCCATATCATGCGAAACACACGATTTCGATTGAAATTCGTGCGAAATAGTGATTTTAAACAAACGATTTAGCTTCAAATGCATGTGAAATGAACAATTTAGCTTCAGATTCATGCGTAATACACGCATTAGATTTAAATCAACGCGAAACATACGATTTAGCTCCAATATCATGCAAAACATACGATTTAGCTTCAATATCATACGAAACACACGATTTCGCTTTAAATTCGTGCGAAATAACAATTTTAAATAATCGATTTCGTTTCAAATTCATGCGAAATGAACAATTTGACTTCAGATTCATACGATATACACGAATCAGCTTCAAACTCACGCGAAACATACGATTTAGCTCCAATATCATGCGAAACACACGATTTCGCTTCAAATTCGTGCGAAATAGCGATTTTAAACAAAAGATTTAGCTTCAAATTCATGCGAAATGAACAGTTTAGCTTCTGATTCATGCGAAATACACGAATCAGCTTCAAATTCACGCGAAACAGACGATTTAGCACCAATATCATGCGAAACACACGATTTCGCTTCAAATTCGTGCGAAATAACGATTTTAAATAATTGATTTTGCTTCAAATTCATGCGAAATGAACAACTTAGCATCAGATTCATACGAAATTCCCGAATTAGCTTTAAATCAACGCGAAACATACGATATGGCTTCAATATCATGCAAAGCACACGATTTCGATTGAAATTCGTGCGAAATAGCGATTTTAAACAAACGATGTAGCTTCATATACATGCGAAATGAACAATTTAGCTTGAGATTCATGCGAAATACACTAATCAGCTTCAAATTCACGCGAAACATACGATTTAGCTTGAATATCATGCGATATGCACGATGTCGATTGAAATTCGTGCGAAATAGCGATTTTAAATAATCGATTTCGCTTCAAATTCATGCGAAATGAACAATTTAGCTTCAGATTCATGCGAAATACACGAATTAGCTTTAAATCACCGCAAAACATACGATTTAGCTCCAATATCATGCGAAACACACGATTTCGCTTCAAATTCGTGCGAAATAGCGAATTTAAAAAAAAGATTTAGCTTCAAATTCATGCGAAATGAACAATTTAGCTTCAGATTCATGCGAAATACACGAATTAGATTTAAATCAATGCGAAACATACGATTTAGCTCCAATATCATGCGAAACACACGATTTCGCTTCAAATTCGTGCGAGATAACGATTTTAAATAATTGATTTTGCTTCATATTCATGCGAAATGAACAGTTTAGCTTCAGATTCATGCGAAATACACGAATTAGATTTAAATCAATGCGAAACATACGATTTAGCTCCAATATCATGCGAAACACGCGATTTCGCTTCAAATTCGTGCGTAATAACGATTTTAAATAATCGATTTCGCTTCAAAATCATGCGAAATGAACAATTTAACTTCAGTTTCATACGAAATACACGAATTGGCTTTAAATCAACGCGAAACATACGATTTAGGTCCAATATCATGCGAAACACACGATTTAGCTTCAAATTCATGCGAAATAGCGATTTTAAACAAAAGATTAAGCTTCAAAGTCATGCAAACTGAACAATTTAGCTTGAGATTCATGCGAAATACACGAATCAGCTTCAAATCCACGCGAAACATACTATTTAGCTTGAATATCATGCGATATGCACGATATCGATTGAAATTCGTACGAAATAGCGATATTAAACAAACGATTTAGATTCAAAGTTATGCGAAATGAACAATTTAGCTTCAGATTCATGCGAAATACACGAATTAGCTTTAAATCAACGCGAAACATGCGATTTAGCTTCCATATCATGCGAAACACACGATTTCGCTTCAAATTCATGCGAAATAGCGATTTTAAACAAAAGATTAAGCTTCAAATTCATGCGAAATGAACAGTTTAGCTTCAGATTCATGCGAAATACACGAATCAGCTTCAAATACACGCGAAACATACGATTTAGCTTCAATATCATGCGAAACACACGATTTCGCTTCAAATTCGTGCGAAATATCGATTTTAAGTAATCGATTTCGCTTCAAATTCATGCGAAATGAACAATTTAGCTCCAGATTCATGCGAAATACACGAATCAGCTGCAAATTCAAGCGAAACATACGATTTAGCTTCAATATCACGCGAAACACACGATTTCGCTTCAAATTCGTGCGTAATAACGATTTTAAATAATCGATTTCGCTTCAAAATCATGCGAAATGAACAATTTAACTTCAGTTTCATACGAAATACACGAATTGGCTTTAAATCAACGCGAAACATACGATATAGATTCAAAATCATGTGAAACAAACGATTTCGATTGAAATTCGTGCGAAATAGCGATTTTAAAGAAACGATTTAGCTTCAAATGCATGCGAAATGAACAATTTAGCTTCAGATTCATGCGAAATACACGAATTAGCTTTAAATCAACGCGAAACATACGATTTAGGTCCAATATCATGCGAAACACACGATTTAGCTTCAAATTCATGCGAAATGAACAACTCAGCTTCAGATTCATACGAAATACTCGAATTAGCTTTAACTCAACGCGAAACATACGATATAGCTTCAATATCATGCGAACCACAAGATTTCGATTGAAATTCGTGCGAAATAGCGATATTAAACAAACGATTTAGCTTCAAATTTATGCGAAATGAACAATTTAGCTTCAGATTCATGCGAAATACACGAATTAGCTTTAAATCAACGCGAATCATGCGATTTAGCTTCCATATCATGCGAAACACACGATTTCGCTTCAAATTCATGCGAAATAGCGATTTTAAACAAAAGATTAAGCTTCAAATTCATGCAAACTGAACAATTTAGCTTGAGATTCATGCGAAATACACGAATCAGCTTCAAATCCACGCGAAACATACGATTTAGCTTGAATATCATGCGATATGCACGATATCGATTGAAATTCGTTCGAAATAGCGATATTAAACAAACGATTTAGATTCAAAGTTTTGCGAAATGAACAATTTAGCTTCAGATTCATGCGAAATACACGAATTAGCTTTAAATCAACGCGAAACATGCGATTTAGCTTCCATATCATGCGAAACACACGATTTCGCTTCAAATTCATGCGAAATAGCGTTTTTAAACAAAAGATTAAGCTTCAAATTCATGCGAAATGAACAGTTTAGCTTCAGATTCATGCGAAATACACGAATCAGCTTCAAATACACGCGAAACATACGATTTAGCTTCAATATCATGCGAAACACACGATTTCGATTGAAATTCGTGCGAAATAGCTATTTTAAAGAAACGATTTAGCTTCAAATGCATGCGAAATGAACAATTTAGCTTCAGATTCATGCGAAATATACGAATTAGCTTTAAATCAACGCGAAACATGCGATTTAGCTTCCATATCATGCGAAACACACGATTTCGATTGAAATTCGTGCGAAATAGCGATTTTAAACAAACGATTTAGCTTCAAATTTATGCGAAATGAACAGTTTAGCTTCAGATTCATGCGAAATACACGAATTAGCTTTAAATCAACGCGAAACATACGATTTAGCTCCAATATCATGCGAAACACACGATTTCGCTTCAAATTCGTGCGAAATAGCGATTTTAAACAAAAGATTTAGCTTCAAATGCATGCGAAATGATCAATTAAGCTTCAGATTCATACGAAATACACGAATTGGCTTTAAATCAACGCGAAACATACGATTTAGGTCCAATATCATGCGAAACACACCATTTAGCTTCAAATTCATGCGAAATGAACAACTTAGCTTCAGATTCATACGAAATACTCGAATTAGCTTTAAATCAACGCGAAACATACGATATAGCTTCAATATCATGCGAACCACTCGATTTCGATTGAAATTCGTGCGAAATAGCGATTTTAAACAAACGATGTAGCTTCATATGCATGCGAAATGAACAATTTAGCTTGAGATTCATGCGAAATACACGAATCAGCTTCAAATTCACTCGAAACATACGATTTAGCTTGAATATCATGCGATATGCACGATGTCGATTGAAATTCGTGCGAAATAGCGATATTAAACAAACGATTTAGCTTCAAATTATGCGAAATGAACAATTTAGCTTCAGATTCATGCGAAATACACAAATTAGCTTTAAATCAACGCGAAACATGCGATTTAGCTTCCATATCATGCGAAACACACGATTTCGATTGAAATTCGTGCGAAATAGCGATTTTAAGTAATCGATTTCGCTTCAAATTCATGCGAAATGAACAATTTAGCTCCAGATTCATGCGTAATACACGCATTAGATTTAAATCAACGCGAAACATACGATTTAGCTCCAATATCATGCAAAACATACGATTTAGCTTCAATATCATACGAAGCACACGATTTCGCTTTAAATTCGTGCGAAATAACAATTTTAAATAATCGATTTCGCTTCAAATTCATGCGAAATGAACAATTTGACTTCAGATTCATACGATATACACGAATTCAGCTTCAAATTCACGCGAAACATACGATTTAGCTCCAATATCATGCGAAACACACGATTTCGCTTCAAATTCGTGCGAAATAGCGATTTTAAACAAAAGATTTAGCTTCAAATTCATGCGAAATGAACAGTTTAGCTTCTGATTCATGCGAAATACACGAATCAGCTTCAAATTCACGCGAAACAGACGATTTAGCACCAATATCATGCGAAACACACGATTTCGCTTCAAATTCGTGCGAAATAACGATTTTAAATAATTGATTTTGCTTCAAATTCATGCGAAATGAACTACTTAGCATCAGATTCATACGAAATTCCCGAATTAGCTTTAAATCAACGCGAAACATACGATATGGCTTCAATATCATGCGAAGCACACGATTTCGATTGAAATTCGTGCGAAATAGCGATTTTAAACAAACGATGTAGCTTCATATACATGCGAAATGAACAATTTAGCTTGAGATTCATGCGAAATACACTAATCAGCTTCAAATTCACGCGAAACATACGATTTAGCTTGAATATCATGCGATATGCACGATATCGATTGAAATTCGTGCGAAATAGCGATTTTAAATAATCGATTTCGCTTCAAATTCATGCGAAATGAACAATTTAGCTTCAGATTCATGCGAAATACACGAATTAGCTTTAAATCAACGCGAAATATACGATTTAGCTTCAATATCATGCGAAACGCACGATTTCGCTTCAAATTCGAGTGAAATAGCGATATTAAACAAACGATTTCGCTTCAAATTTATGCGAAATGAACAGTTTAGCTTCAGATTCATGCGAAATACACGAATTAGCTTTAAATCACCGCGAAACATACGATTTATCTCCAATATCATGCGAAACACACGATTTCGCTTCAAATTCGTGCGAAATAGCGAATTTAAAAAAAGATTTAGATTCAAATTCATGCGAAATGAACAATTTAGCTTCAGATTCATGCGAAATACACGAATCAGCTTCAAAATTCAGGCGAAACATACGATATAGCTTCAATATCATGCGAACCACTCGATTTCGATTGAAATTCGTGCGAAATAGCGATTTTAAACAAACGATGTAGCTTCATATGCATGCGATATGAACAATTTAGCTTGAGATTCATGCGAAATACACGAATCAGATTCAAATTCACGCGAAACATAAGATTTAGCTCCAATATCATGCGAAACACACGATTTCGCTTCAAATTCGTGCGAAATAGCGATTTTAAACAAAAGATTTAGCTTCAAATTCATGCGAAATGAACAATTTAGCTTCAGATTCATGCGAAATACACGAATGAGCTTTAAATCAACGCGAAAACATGCGATTTAGCTTCCATATCATGCGAAACACACGATTTCGATTGAAATTCGTGCGAAATAGCGATTTTAAACAAACGATTTAGCTTCAAATGCATGTGAAATGAACAATTTAGCTTCAGATTCATGCGTAATACACGCATTAGATTTAAATCAACGCGAAACATACGATTTAGCTCCAATATCATGCAAAACATACGATTTAGCTTCAATATCATACGAAACACACGATTTCGCTTTAAATTCGTGCGAAATAACAATTTTAAATAATCGATTTCGCTTCAAATTCATGCGAAATGAACAATTTAACTTCAGATTCATACGATATACACGAATCAGCTTCAAATTCACGCGAAACATACGATTTAGCTCCAATATCATGCGAAACACGATTTCGCTTCAAATTCGTGCGAAATAGCGATTTTAAACAAAAGATTTAGCTTCAAATTCATGCGAAATGAACAGTTTAGCTTCTGATTCATGCGAAATACACGAATCAGCTTCAAATTCACGCGAAACAGACGATTTAGCACCAATATCATGCGAAGCACACAATTTCGATTGAAATTCGTGCGAAATAGCGATTTTAAACAAACGATGTAGCTTCATATACATGCGAAATGAACAATTTAGCTTGAGATTCATGCGAAATACACTAATCAGCTTCAAATTCACGCGAAACATACTATTTAGCTTGAATATCATGCGATATGCACAATATCGATTGAAATTCGTGCGAAATAGCGATATTAAACAAACGATTTGGCTTCAAATTTATGCGAAATGAACAATTTAGCTTCAGATTCATGCGAAATACACGAATTAGCTTTAAATCAAAGCGAAACATGCGATTTAGTTTCCATATCATGCGAAACACACGATTTTGCTTCAAATTCATTCGAAATAGCGATTTTAATCAAAAGATTAGGCTTCAAATTCATGCAAAATGAACAATTTAGCTTGAGATTCATGCGAAATACACGCATCAGCTTCAAATCCACGCGAAACATACGATTTAGCTTGAATATCATGCGATATGCACGATATCGATTGAAATTCGTGCGAAATAGCGATTTTAAATAATCGATTTCGCTTCAAAGTGTTTGAAGCTAAATCACTTGTTTCACATGGATTTGAAGCAAAACCTTCTACATCGTATAGAGTTGCAGCTAAATCATGTGTATCGCATGGATTTTTGAAGCTAACTCGTTCGTTTCGCCTGCATTTGATGCAGTATCACTTATATCGCAAGTATCTGAAGCTAAATCATTTGTTTCGCATGGATTTGGCGCTAGCTCGTTTGTTTCTCCTGCATTTGAAGCTATATCACTTACATCGCAAGTATCTGAACCTAAATTCATTTGTTTCGCATGGATTTGATGCTAAGCCTTCTACTTCGCATTGATTTGAAGCTAAATCATGTGTATCGCATGGATTTTGAAGCTAACTCGTTTGATTCGTCTGCATTCGAAGCTATATCACTTATATCCCAAGTGTTTGAAGCTAAATCATTTGTTTAGCATGGATTTGAAGCTAAACCTTCTTCATCGCATTGATTTGAAGCTTAATCATGTGTTTCGCATGGATTTTAAGCTAAACCTTCTACATCGCATTTATTTGAAGCTAAATCATGTGTCTTGCTTGGATTTGAAGCTAAACCTTCTACATCGCATTGGTTTGTAGCTAAATCATGTGTTTCAGTTGTATTTGAAGCTAATTCGTTTGTTTCGTCTGCATTTGAAGCTACTTCACTTATATCGCAAGTATCTGATGTTAAATTGTTTGTGTCGCATGGATTTGAAGCTAAGTCTTCTACTTCGCATTGATTTGAAGCTAAATCATGTACATCCGCATGGATTTAGAAGCTAACTCGTTTCACTCGTCTGCATATGAAGCTGTATCACGTAAATCACAAGTGTTTGAAGCTAAATCATTCGTTTCGCATTGGGGTTGAAGCTAGGCCTTCTACTTCGCATTGATCTGAAGCTAAATCATGTGTTTCGAATGGATTTTTTGCTAACTCGTTTGTTTCGCCTGCATTTGAAGCTATATCACTTATATCCCAAGTCTTTGAAGCTAAATCATTTGATTCGAATGGATTTGTAGCTAAACCATCTACGTCACATTGCTTTGAAGCTAAATCATGTGTTTCGCTTCGATTTGAAGCTAAACCTTCTACATCGCATTGATTTGAAGCTAAACCTTCTACATCGCATTGATTTGAAGCTATATCATGTGTATCGCTTGGATTTGAAGCTAACTCGTTTCTTTCCCCTGCATTTGAAGATCTATCACTTATATCGCAAGTATCTGATGCTAAATCATTTGCTTCGCATGGATTTGAATCAAAACCTTCTACATCGCATAGATTTGCAGCTAAATCATGTGTTTCGCATGGATTTGAAGCTAAGCCTTCTACATCGCATTGATTTGTAGCCAATCCATGTGTCTTCGCATTGATTTGGAAGCTAAGTCGTTTGTTTCCCCTGCATTTGATGCAAAATCACTTATATCGCAAGTATCTGAAGCTAAATCATTTGTTTCGCATGGATTTGGTGCTAACTCGTTTGTTTCTCCTGCATTTGAAGCTATATCACTTATATCGCAAGTATCTGAACCTGAATCATTTGTTTCGCATGGATTTGATGCTAAGCCTTCTACTACGCATTGATTTGAAGCTAAATCATGTGTATCGCATGGATTTTGAAGCTAACTCGTTTGATTCGTCTGCATTTGAAGCTATATCACTTATATCCCAAGTGTTTGAACCCAGATCATTTGATTCGAATAGATTTGAAGCTAAACCATCTACGCCACATTGCTTTGAAACTAAATCATGTGTTTCGCTTAGATTTGAACCTAAACCTTCTACATCGCATTGATTTGAAGCTAAACCTTCTACATCGCATTTATTTGAAGCTATATCATGTGTATCGCATGGATTTGAAGCAAACTCGTTTCTTTCCCCTGCATTTGAAGATATATCACTTATATCGCAAGTATCTGATGCTAAATCATTTGCTTTCGCATGGATTTGAAGCAAAACCTTCTACATCGCATAGATTTGCAGCTAAATCATGTGTTTCGCATGGATTTGAAGCTAACTCATACGTTTCGATTGCATTTGATGCAATATCAATTATGTCGCAAGTATCTGAACCTAGATCAATTTGTTTCGCATGGAATTGATGCTAAGCCTTCTACTTCGCATTGATTTGAAGCTAAATCATGTGTATCGCATGGATTTTGAAGCTAACTCGTTTGATTCGTCTGCATTTGAAACTATATCACTTATATCCCAAGTGTTTGAACCCAGATCATTTGATTCGAATAGATTTGAAGCTAATACATCTACGCCACATTGCTTTGAAACTAAATCATGTGTTTCGCTTAGATTTGAACCTAAACCTTCTACATCGCATTGATTTGAAGCTAAACCTTCTACATCGCATTTATTTGAAGCTATATCATGTGTATCGCATGGATTTGAAGCAAAACTCGTTTCTTTCCCCTGCATTTGAAGATATATCACTTATATCGCAAGTATCTGATGCTAAATCATTTGCTTTGCATGGATTTGAAGCAAAACCTTCTACATCGCATAGATTTGCAGCTAAATCATGTGTTTCGCATGGATTTGAAGCTAACTCATACGTTTCGATTGCATTTGATGCAATATCAATTATGTCGCAAGTATCTGAACCTAGATCATTTGTTTCGCATGGAATTGATGCTAAGCCTTCTACTTCGCATTGATTTGAAGCTAAATCATGTGTATCGCATGGATTTTGAAGCTAACTCGTTCGTTTCGCCTGCATTTGATGCAATATCACTTATATCGCAAGTATCTGAAGCTAAATCATTTGTTTCGCATGGATTTGGCGCTAGCTCGTTTGTTTCTCCTGCATTTGAAGCTATATCACTTACATCGCAAGTATCTGAACCTAAATCATTTGTTTCGCGTGGATTTGATGCTAAGCCTTCTACTTCGCATTGATTTGAAGCTAAATCATGTGTATCGCATGGATTTTGAAGCTAACTCGTTTGATTCGTCTGCATTCGAAGCTATATCACTTATATCCCAAGTGTTTGAAGCTAAATCATTTGTTTAGCATGGATTTGAAGCTAAAACCTTTTTCATCGCATTGATTTGAAGCTTAATCATGTGTTTCGCATGGATTTTAAGCTAAACCTTCTACATCGCATTTATTTGAATCTAAATCATGTGTCTTGCTTGGATTTGAAGCTAAACCTTCTACATCGCATTGGGTTTGTAGCTAAATCATGTGTTTCAGTTGTATTTGAAGCTAATTCGTTTGTTTCGTCTGCATTTGAAGCTACTTCACTTATATCGCAAGTATCTGATGTTAAATTGTTTGTGTCGCATGGATTTGAAGCAAACTCGTTTGTTTCGCATGCATTTGAAACTATATCACTTATATTGCAAGTAATTGAAGCTACATCATTTTGTTTCGCGCGGATTTGAAGCTAATCGTTCTACGTCGCATTGATTTGAAACTAAATCATTTGTTTCTCATGCATTTGAAGCTAAGCCTTCTACTTCGCATTGATTTGAAGCTAAATCATGTGTATCCGCAAGGATTTAAAAGCTATATCGTTTGACTCGTATGCATATGAAGCTGTATCACTTAAATCACAAGTGTTTGAAGCTAAATCATGTGTTTCGCATGGATTTGAAGCTAAGCCTTCTACTTCGCATTGATTTGAAGCCAAACCATGTGTCTTCGCATTGATTTGGTAGCTAAGTCGTTTGTTTCCCCTGCATTTAAAGCCGTATCACTTACGTCGCAAGTATCTGATGCTAAATCATTTGATTCGAATAGATTTGAAGCTAAACCATCTACGTCACATTGCTTTGAAGCTAAATCATGTGTTTCGCTTAGATTTGAAGCTAAACCTTCTACATCGCATTGATTTGAAGCTTTGTCATGTGTTTCGCATAGATTTGAAGCTAACTCGTTTCTTTCCCCTGCATTTGAAGATATATCACTTATATCGCAAGTATCTGATGCTAAATCATTTGCTTCGCATGGAATTGAACCTAAGCCTTCTACTTCTCATTGATTTGCAGCTAAATCATGTGTTTCGCATGGATTTGAAGCTAACTCGTTCGTTTCGCCTGCATTTGATGCAATATCACTTATATCGCAAGTATCTGAAGCTAAATCATTTGTTTCGCATGGATTTGGTGCTAACTTGTTTGTTTCTCCTTCATTTGAAGCTATATCACTTATATCGCAAGTATCTGAACCTAAATCATTTGTTTCGCATGGATTTGATGCTAAGCCTTCTACTTCGCATTGATTTGAAGCTAAATCATGTGTATCGCATGGATTTTGAAGCTGACCTCGTTTGATTCGTCTGCATTTGAAGCTATATCAATTTATATCCCAAGTGTTTCAAGCCAGATCATTTGATTCGAATAGATTTGAAGCTAAACCATCTACGTCACATTGCTTTGAAGCTAAATCATGTGTTTCGCTTGGATTTGAAGCTAATCCTTCTACTTCACATCGATTTGAAGCGAAATCACATGTTTCGCATGGATTTTGAAGCTAACTCGTTTGTTTCGCTCACATTCGAAGGTAAAACATTTATATCGCAAGAATATGAAGCAATATCGTTCGTTTCCCATGGATTTGAAGATAAACCATCTACATCGCATTGATTTGAAGCTAAATCATGTGTTTCGTGTGGATATGAAGCTAACTCGTTTGTTTCGTCTGCATTTGAAGCTGTATCACTTATATCGCAAGTATCTGAATCTAATTCATTTTTGTCATATGGATTTGAAGCTAAATCTTCTACATAGCATTGATTTGAACCTTAGTCATGTGTTTTGCATGGTTTTGAAGCTAACTCGTTTGTTTCTCCTGCATTTGAATCTATATCACTTATATCACATGTATCTGAAGCTAAATCATTCGTTTCGCATGGATTTGAAGCTACGTCTTCTACTCCGCATTCATTTGAAGCTAAATCATGTGTTTCGCTCGGATTTGGAGCTAACTCGTTTGTGTCGCCTGCATTTGAAGCTATATCATTTATAAGGCAAGTATTTGAAGCTAATTCATTCTTTTCGCATGGATTTGAAGCTAAGCCTTCTACTTAGCATTGATTTGAAGCTAAATCATTTATTTTGCATGGAATTGAAGTTAACTGGTTTGTTTCGCCTGCAATTGAAGCTATATCATTTATAAGGCACGTATTTGAAGCTAAATCATTCGTTTCGCATGGATTTGAAGCTAAGCCTTCTATTTAGCATTGATTTAAAGCTAAATCATTTGTTTCGCATGGAATTGAAGTTAACTGGTTTGTTTCGCCTGCAATTGAAGCTATATGATTCATATGGCAAGTATTTGAAGCTAAATCATGTGTTTCGCTTGGATTTGAAGCTAACTCGTTTGTGTCGCCTGCATTTGAAGCTATATCATTTATAAGGCAAGTATTTGAAGCTAAATCATTCGTTACGCATGGATTTGAAGCTAAGCCTTCTATTTAGCATTGATTTAAAGCTAAATCATTTGTTTCGCATGGAATTGAAGTTAACTGGTTTGTTTCGCATGCAGTTGAAGCTAAATCATGTATATCACAAGTATTTGAGGCTAAACCGTTTGTTTCGCATAGATTTGAAGCTAAGTCTTCTACTCCGCATTCATTTGAAGCTAAATCATGTGTTTCGCTTGGATTTGAAGCTAACTCGTTTGTGTCGCCTGCATTTGAAGCTAAATCATATGTATCACAAGTATTTGAGTCTAAACCATTTGTTCCGCATAGATTTGAAGCTAAGTCTTCCACTTCGCATTGATTTCAAGCTAAATCATGTGTTTCACATGGATTTGTAGCTAACTCGTTTGTTTCGCCTGCATTTGAAGCTATATCACTTATATTCGCAAGTATTTGAATCTAAATCTTTCGTTTCGCATGGATTTGAATCTAAGCCTTCTACTTCGAATTGATTTGAAGCTTAATCATGTGTTTTGCATGGATTTGTTGCTAACTCGTTTGTTTCGCCTGCACTTGAAGCTATATCATTTACAAGGCAAGTATTTGAAGCTAAATCATGTGTTTCGAATGGATTTGAAGCTAACTCGTTTGTTTCGCCTACATTTGAAGCTATATCATTTATAAGGCAAGTATTTGAAGCTAAATCATTCGTTTCGCATGGATTTGAAGCTAAGTCTTCTACTCCACATTCGTTTGAAGCTAAATCATGTATTTTGCTTGGATTTGAAGCTAACTCGTTTGTTTCGCCTGCATTTGAAGCTATATCATTTATAAGGCAAGTATTTGAAGCTAAATCATTCGTTTCGCATGGATTTGAAGCTAAGTCTTCTACTCCACATTCATTTGAAGCTAAATCATGTATTTTGCTTGGATTTGAAG
Source organism: Megalopta genalis (assembly GCF_051020955.1). Taxonomy (NCBI): domain Eukaryota; kingdom Metazoa; phylum Arthropoda; class Insecta; order Hymenoptera; family Halictidae; genus Megalopta; species Megalopta genalis. Next base: position 17,887 of record NW_027477132.1, read on the forward strand.
CTAACTCGTTTGTTTCGCCTGCATTTGAAGCTATATCATTTATAAGGCAAGTATTTGAAGCTAAATCATTCGTTTCGCATGGATTTGAAGCTAAGTCTTCTACTCCACATTCATTTGAAGCTAAATCATGTGTTTCGCTTGGATTTGAAGCTAACTCGTTTGTTTCGCCTGCATTTGAAGCTTTATCATTTATAAGGAAAGTATTTGAAGCTAAGTCATTCTTTTCGCATGGATTTGAAGCTAAGTCTTCCACTTCGCATTGATTTCAAGCTAAATCATGTGTTTCGCTTGGATTTGAAGCTAACTCGTTTGTTTCGCCTGCATTTGAAGCTTTATCATTTATAAGGAAAGTATTTGAAGCTAAATCATTCTTTTCGCATGGATTTGAAGCTAAGTCTTCCACTTCGCATTGATTTCAAGCTAAATCATGTGTTTCACATGGATTTGTAGCTAACTCGTTTGTTTCCCCTGCATTTGAAGCTATATCACTTATATTCGCAAGTATTTGAATCTAAATCTTTCGTTTCGCATGGATTTGAATCTAAGCCTTCTACTTCGAATTGATTTGAAGCTTAATCATGTGTTTTGCATGGATTTGTTGCTAACTCGTTTGTTTCGCCTGCACTTGAAGCTATATCATTTACAAGGCAAGTATTTGAAGCTAAATCATGTGTTTCACATGCATTTGAAGCTTAATCGTGTGTTACGCTTGGATTTGAAGCTAATTCGTTTGTTTCGCATGCAGTTGAAGCTAAATCATGTCTATCACAAGTATTTGTAGCTAATCCATTTGTTCCGCATGGATTAGAAGATAAGCCTTCTACTTCGCATTGATTTCAAGCTAAATCATGTGTTTCGCATGGATTTGTAGCTAACTCGTTTCTTTCGCCTGCATTTGAAGCTATATCATTTATATCGCAAGTATTTGAAGCAAAACTATCTGTTTCGCATGGATTTGAAGCTAAGCCTTCTACTTAGCATTGATTTGAAGCTAAATCATTTGTTTCGCATGGAATTGAAGTTAACTGGTTTGTTTCGCCTGCAATTGAAGCTATATCATTCATATGGCAAGTATTTGAGGCTAAATCATGTGTTCCGCTTGGATTTGTAGCTAACTCAGTTGTTTCGCACGCAGTTGAAGCTAAATCATGTATATCACAAGTATTTGAGGCTAAACCATTTGTTCCGCATAGATTTGAAGCTAAGTCTTCTACTCCGCATTCATTTGAAACTAAATCATGTGTTCCGCTTGGATTTGAAGCTAACTCAGTAGTTTCGCATGCAGTTGAAGCTAAATCATGTATATCACAAGTATTTGAGGCTAAACCATTTGTTCCGCATAGATTTGAAGCTAAGTCTTCTACTTCGCATTGATTTCAAACTAAATCATGTGTTTCACATGGATTTGTAGCTAACTCGTTTGTTTCGCCTGCATTTGAAGCTATATCACTTAGATTCGCAAGTATGTGAATCTAAATATTTCGTTTTGCATGGTTTTGAATCTAAGCCTTCTACTTCGAATTGATTTGAAGCTTAAACATGTGTTTTGCATGGATTTGTAGCTAACTCGTTTGTTTCGCCTGCACTTGAAGCTATATCATTTATAAGGCAAGTATTTGAATCTAAATCATGTGTTTCGCTTGGATTTGAAGCTAACTCAGTTCTTTCGCATGCAGTTGAAGCTAAATCATGTATATCACAAGTATTTGAGGCTAAACCGTTTGTTCCGCATAGATTTGAAGCTAAGTCTTCTACTCCGCATTCATTTGAAGCTAAATCATGTGTTTCGCTTGGATTTGGAGCTAAGCCTTCTACTTAGCATTGATTTGAAGCTAAATCATTTGTTTCGCATGGAATTGAAGTTAACTGGTTTGTTTCGCCTGCAATTGAAGCTATATCATTTATATGGCAAGTATTTGAAGCTAAATCATGTGTTCCGCTTGGATTTGAAGCTATCTCAGTAGTTTCGCATGCAGTTGAAGCTAAATCATGTATATCACAAGTATTTGAGGCTAAACCATTTGTTCCGCATAGATTTGAAGCTAAGTCTTCTACTTCGCATTGATTTCGAGCTAAATCATGTGTTTCACATGGATTTGTAGCTAACTCGTTTGTTTCGCCTGCATTTGAAGCTATATCACTTATATTCGCAAGTATTTGAATCTAAATATTTCGTTTCGCGTGGATTTGAATCTAAGCCTTCTACTTCGAATTGATTTGAAGCTTAAACATGTGTTTTGCATGGATTTGTAGCTAACTCGTTTGTTTCGCCTGCACTTGAAGCTGTATCATTTATAAGGCAAGTATTTGAATCTAAATCATGTGTTTCGCTTGGATTTGAAGCTAACTCAGTTGTTTCGCATGCAGTTGAAGCTAAATCATGTATATCACAAGTATTTGAGGCTAAACCATTTGTTCCGCATAGATTTGAAGCTAAGTCTTCTACTTCGCATTGATTTCAAGCTAAATCATGTGTTTCACATGGATTTGTAGCTAACTCTTTTGTTTCGCCTGCATTTGAAGCTATATCATTTATAAGGCAAGTATTTGAAGCTAAATCATTCGTTTCGCATGGATTTGAAGCTAAGCCTTCTACTTAGCATTGATTTGAAGCTAAATCATTTGTTTCGCATGGAATTGAAGTTAACTGGTTTGTTTCGCCTGCAATTGAAGCTATATCATTTATATGGCAAGTATTTGAAGCTAAATCATGTGTTCCGCTTGGATTTGAAGCTAACTCAGTAGTTTCGCATGCATTTGAAGCTAAATCATGTATATCACAAGTATTTGAGGCTAAACCATTTGTTCCGCATAGATTTGAAGCTAAGTCTTCTACTTCGCATTGATTTCAAGCTAAATCATGTGTTTCATATGGATTTGTAGCTAACTCGTTTGTTTCGCCTGCATTAGAAAGTTTTATATCACTTATATTCGCAAGTATTTGAATCTAAGTATTTCGTTTCGCATGGATTTGAATCTAAGCCTTCTACTTCGAATTGATTTGAAGCTTAAACATGTGTTTTGCATGGATTTGTAGCTAACTCGTTTGTTTCGCCTGCACTTGAAGCTATATCATTTATAAGGTAAGTATTTGAATCTAAATCATGTGTTTCGATTGGATTTGAAGCTATATCATTTATATCGCAAGCATTTGAAGCGAAACCATTCGTTTCGCATGGATTTGTAGCTAAGCCTTCTACTTCGCATTGATTTGAACATAAATCATTTGTTTCGCCTGCAATTGAAGCTATATCATTTATAAGGCAAGTATTTGAAGCTAAATCATGTGTTTCGCTTGGATTTGAAGCTAACTCGTTTGTTTCGCCTGTATTTGAAGCAATATCATTTATAAGGCAAGTATTTGAAGGTAAATCAATCGTTTCGCATGGATTTGAAACTAAGTCTTCTACTCCGCATTCATTTGATGCTAAATCATGTGTTTCGCTTGGATTTTAAGCTAACTCTTTTGTTTCGCCTGCATTTGAAGCTATATCATTTATAAGGCAAGTATTTGAAGCTAAATCATTCGTTTCGCATGGATTTGAAGCTAAGCCTTCTACTTAGCATTGATTTGAAGCTAAATCATTTGTTTCGCATGGAATTGAAGTTAACTGGTTTGTTTCGCCTGCAATTGAAGCTATATCATTTATATGGCAAGTATTTGAAGCTAAATCATGTGTTCCGCTTGGATTTGAAGCTAACTCAGTAGTTTCGCATGCATTTGAAGCTAAATCATGTATATCACAAGTATTTGAGGCTAAACCATTTGTTCCGCATAGATTTGAAGCTAAGTCTTCTACTTCGCATTGATTTCAAGCTAAATCATGTGTTTCATATGGATTTGTAGCTAACTCGTTTGTTTCGCCTGCACTTGAAGCTATATCATTTATAAGGTAAGTATTTGAATCTAAATCATGTGTTTCGCTTGGATTTGATGCTAACTCAGTTGTTTCCCATGCAGTTGAAGCTAAATCATGTATATCACAAGTATTTGAGGCTAAACCGTTTGTTCCGCAGAGATTTGAAGCTAAGTCTTCTACTCCGCATTCATTTGAAGCTAAATCATGTGTTTCGCTTGGTTTTGAAGCTAACTCGTTTTTGTCGCCTGCATTTGAAGCTATATCATTTATAAGGCAAGTATTTGAAGCTAAATCATTCGTTTCGCATGGATTTGAAGCTAAGCCTTCTACTTAGCATTGATTTGAAGCTAAATCATTTGTTTCGCATGGAATTGAAGTTAACTGGTTTGTTTCGCCTGCAATTGAAGCTATATCATTTATATGGCAAGTATTTGAAGCTAAATCATGTGTTCCGCTTGGATTTGAAGCTAACTCAGTAGTTTCGCATGCAGTTGAAGCTAAATCATGTATATCACAAGTATTTGAGGCTAAACCATTTGTTCCGCATAGATTTGAAGCTAAGTCTTCTACTTCGCATTGATTTCAAACTAAATCATGTGTTTCACATGGATTTGTAGCTAACTCGTTTGTTTCGCCTGCATTTGAAGCTATATCACTTAGATTCGCAAGTATGTGAATCTAAATATTTCGTTTTGCATGGTTTTGAATCTAAGCCTTCTACTTCGAATTGATTTGAAGCTTAAACATGTGTTTTGCATGGATTTGTAGCTAACTCGTTTGTTTCGCCTGCACTTGAAGCTATATCATTTATAAGGCAAGTATTTGAATCTAAATCATGTGTTTCGCTTGGATTTGAAGCTAACTCAGTTCTTTCGCATGCAGTTGAAGCTAAATCATGTATATCACAAGTATTTGAGGCTAAACCGTTTGTTCCGCATAGATTTGAAGCTAAGTCTTCTACTCCGCATTCATTTGAAGCTAAATCATGTGTTTCGCTTGGATTTGAAGCTAACTCGTTTGTGTCGGCTTCATTTGAAGCTATATCACTTATAAGGCAAGTATTTGAAGCTAAATCATTCGTTTCGCATGGATTTGGAGCTAAGCCTTCTACTTAGCATTGATTTGAAGCTAAATCATTTGTTTCGCATGGAATTGAAGTTAACTGGTTTGTTTCGCCTGCAATTGAAGCTATATCATTTATATGGCAAGTATTTGAAGCTAAATCATGTGTTCCGCTTGGATTTGAAGCTATCTCAGTAGTTTCGCATGCAGTTGAAGCTAAATCATGTATATCACAAGTATTTGAGGCTAAACCATTTGTTCCGCATAGATTTGAAGCTAAGTCTTCTACTTCGCATTGATTTCGAGCTAAATCATGTGTTTCACATGGATTTGTAGCTAACTCGTTTGTTTCGCCTGCATTTGAAGCTATATCACTTATATTCGCAAGTATTTGAATCTAAATATTTCGTTTCGCGTGGATTTGAATCTAAGCCTTCTACTTCGAATTGATTTGAAGCTTAAACATGTGTTTTGCATGGATTTGTAGCTAACTCGTTTGTTTCGCCTGCACTTGAAGCTGTATCATTTATAAGGCAAGTATTTGAATCTAAATCATGTGTTTCGCTTGGATTTGAAGCTAACTCAGTTGTTTCGCATGCAGTTGAAGCTAAATCATGTATATCACAAGTATTTGAGGCTAAACCATTTGTTCCGCATAGATTTGAAGCTAAGTCTTCTACTTCGCATTGATTTCAAGCTAAATCATGTGTTTCACATGGATTTGTAGCTAACTCTTTTGTTTCGCCTGCATTTGAAGCTATATCATTTATAAGGCAAGTATTTGAAGCTAAATCATTCGTTTCGCATGGATTTGAAGATAAGCCTTCTACTTAGCATTGATTTGAAGCTAAATCATTTGTTTCGCATGGAATTGAAGTTAACTGGTTTGTTTCGCCTGCAATTGAAGCTATATCATTTATATGGCAAGTATTTGAAGCTAAATCATGTGTTCCGCTTGGATTTGAAGCTAACTCAGTAGTTTCGCATGCATTTGAAGCTAAATCATGTATATCACAAGTATTTGAGGCTAAACCATTTGTTCCGCATAGATTTGAAGCTAAGTCTTCTACTTCGCATTGATTTCAAGCTAAATCATGTGTTTCATATGGATTTGTAGCTAACTCGTTTGTTTCGCCTGCACTTGAAGCTATATCATTTATAAGGTAAGTATTTGAATCTAAATCATGTGTTTCGCTTGGATTTGAAGCTAACTCAGTTGTTTCCCATGCAGTTGAAGCTAAATCATGTATATCACAAGTATTTGAGGCTAAACCGTTTGTTCCGCAGAGATTTGAAGCTAAGTCTTCTACTCCGCATTCATTTGAAGCTAAATCATGTGTTTCGCTTGGTTTTGAAGCTAACTCGTTTTTGTCGCCTGCATTTGAAGCTATATCATTTATAAGGCAAGTATTTGAAGCTAAATCATTCGTTTCGCATGGATTTGAAGCTAAGCCTTCTACTTAGCATTGATTTGAAGCTAAATCATTTGTTTCGCATGGAATTGAAGTTAACTGGTTTGTTTCGCCTGCAATTGAAGCTATATCATTTATATGGCAAGTATTTGAAGCTAAATCATGTGTTCCGCTTGGATTTGAAGCTAACTCAGTAGTTTCGCATGCAGTTGAAGCTAAATCATGCATATCACAAGTATTTGAGGCTAAACCATTTGTTCCGCATAGATTTGAAGCTAAGTCTTCTACTTCGCATTGATTTCAAGCTAAATCATGTGTTTCACGTGGATTTGAAGCTAACTCGTTTGTTTCGAATGCAGTGGAAGCTAAATCATGTTTATTACAAGAATCTGAATCTAAACCATTTCTTCCGCATTGATTTGAAGCTAAGCCTCCTACTTGGCACTGATTTGAAACTAAATCATGTGTTTCGCTTGGATTTAAAGCTAACTCGATTGTTCCGCCTGCATTTGAAGCTATATCATTTATATCGCAAGCATTTGAAGCTAAACCATTCGTTTCGCATGGATTTGAAGCTAAGGCTTCTACTTCGCATTGATTTGAAGATAAATCATTTGTTTCGCATGGAATTGTAGTTGACTGGTTTGTTTCGCCTGCAATTGAAGCTATATCATTTATAAGGCAAGTATTTGAAGCTAAATCATGTGTTTCGCTTGGATTTGAAGCTAACTCGTTTGTTTCGCCTGTATTTGAAGCTATATCATTTATAAGGCAAGTATTTGAAGGTAAATCATTCGTTTCGCATGGATTTGAAGCTAAGCCTTCTACTTGGCATTGACTTGAAGCTTAATCATTTGTTTCGCATGGATCTGAAACTATCACGTTTGTTTCGCATGCAGTTGAAGCTAAATCATGTATATCACATGTATTTGAAGCTAAACCATTTGTTCTGCCTGGATTTGAAGCTAAGCCTTCTACTTGGCATTGATTTGAAGCTAAATAATGTGTATCACATGGATTTGTAGCTTACTCATTTGTTTCGCTGCGTTGAAGCTGTATCACTTATATCGCAAGTATTTGAATCTAAATAATTTGTTTCGCATGAATTTGAAGCTATACTTTCCACATCGCATTGATTTGTAGCTAAATCATGTGTTTCGCTTGGACTTGAAGCTAACTCGTTTGTTCCGCATGCAGTAGAAGCTAAATCATGTACAGCACAAATGATTGTAGCTAATCCATTTGTGTGGCATGGATTTGAAGCTAAGCCTTCTACTTCGTATTGATTTGAAGCTAAATCATATGTTTCGCTTGGATTGGAAGCTAACTCGTTTGTTTCGCATGCAGTCGAAGCTAAATCATGTATATCACAAGTATTTGAAGCTGGTCCAGTTGTTTCGCGCAGCTCCAAATCCATGCGAAACAAATGATTTAGCTTCAAACCAATACAACGTAGAAGGCTTAGCTTCAAATCCATGCGGAACAAATGATTTAGCTTCAAATACTTGTGATATATGTGATATAGATTCAACTGCAGGAGTAACAAACGAAATAGCTTCAAATCCATGCGAAACATATGATTTAGCTTCAAACACTTGTGATATAAGTGATATATCTTCAAATGCAGGCGAAACACACGAGTTAGCTTCAACCAAAACGAAACAGATGATTTAGCTTTAAATCCATACGAAACGCGTGATTTGGCTTCAAATTCATACGAAATACATGGTTTAGATACAAATACTTGTGATATACATAATTTAGATTCAACTGCATGCGAAACAAAAGTGTTAGCCTCAAATCCAAGCGAAACACATGATTTAGCTTCAAATCAATGAGAAGTAGAAGACGTATCTTCAAATCCATGCGACACAAATTATTTAGCTTCAAATACTAGCGATATAAATGATATAGGTTCAATTGCATGCGAAACAAACTAGTGAGCTTCAAATCCAAGCGAAACACATGATTTAGCATCAAATCAATGCGAAGTATATGGCGTAGCTACAAATCCGTGCGAAACACATGGTTTAGCTTCACATACTTGCGATATACATGATTTAGCTTCAACTGCATGCGAAACAAACGAGTTAGCTTCAAATCCATGCAATACACATGATCTACCTTCAAATCAATGCGAAGTAGAAGGCTTAGTTTCAAATACATGTGAAACAATTGATTTATCTTCAGATAACTGCGACATAAGTGATATTGCTTCAAATGCAGGCGTAACAAACGAGTTAGCTTCAAAGCCATGCAAAACGAATGATTTAGCTTCAAATACTTGCGGTATAAATGAAACAGCTTCATATGCAGGCGGAACAAACGAGTTAGTTTCAAATCCATGCAAAACACAGGATTAAGCTTCAAATCCATGGGAAACAAATCATTTAGCTTCAAATCAATGCGATGTAGAAGGCTTAGCTTCGAATCCATGAGAAACAAGTGATTTAGCTTCAGATACTTGCGATATAATTGATATAGCTTCAACTGCAGGCGAAGCACAAGAGTTAGCTTCAAATCCATGCGAAACACATGATTTGGCTTCAAATCAATGCGAAGTGGAAGCCTCAGCTTCAAATCCATGCGAAACTAATGATTTAGCTTCAAATACTTGCGATATGAGTGATATAGCTTCAAAAGCTGGAGGAACAAACGAGGTATCTTCAATACCATGCGAAACAAATTATGTAGCTTCAAATCAATGCGATGTAGAAGGCTTAGCTTCAAATCCAAGCGAAAGAAATAATTTAGCATCAGATACTTGCGATATAAGTGATATAGCTTCAAATGCAGGGGAAACAAACGAGTTAGCTTCAAATCTACGAAAAACACATGATTAAGCTTCAAATCAATGCTATGTAGAAGGTTTAGCTTCAAATCCAAGCTAAACAAATGATTTAACTTCAGATACTTGCGATATAAGTGATATAGCCTCAAATGCAGACGAAACAAACGAGTTAGCTTGAAATCTAAGCGAAAGAAATGATTTAGCTTGAAATCGATGCGATAGAGATGGCTTAGCATCAAAGGCGAGCGAAACACATGATTTAGCTTCAAATCAATGCGATGTAGAAGGTTTAGCTTCAAATCAATAAGAGGTAGAAGGTTTAGCTTCAAATCAAAAGAATGTAGAAGGTTTAGCTTCAAATCAATGCGATGTAGAAGGTTTAGCTTCAAATCCATACGAAACACATGATTTAGCTTCAAATCAATTCGAAGGACAAGGCTTAGATTCAAATCCATGCGAAACAAATGATTTAGCTTCAAATCAATGCGAAACACATGATTTAGCTTCAAATCGATGCGAAGTATATGGCGTAGCTACAAATCCGTGCGAAACACATGGTTTAGCTTCACATACTTGCGATATACATGATTTAGCTTCAACTGCATGCGAAACATACGAGTTAGCTTCAAATCCATGCGAAACACATGATTTAGCTTCAAATCAATGCGAAGTAGAAGGAATAGCTTCAAATCCATGCGACACAATTGATTTCGCTTCAAATACATGCGATATAGTTAATATAGCCTTAAATGCAGGCGAATCAAAGGAGTTAGCTCCGAATAGAGGCTCAAAAAATTGTTTAGCTTAGGATACTTATGATATACATGATTCCGCTTCAACTGCCTGCGAAACAAACGAGTTAGCCTCAAATCCAAGCGAAACACATGATTTTGCTGCAAATCAAAGCGATGTGGAAGGCTTAGCTTCAAATCCACGCGAAACAAATGATTTAGCTTCAAACACTTGTGATATAAGTGATATAGCTTCAAATGCAGGCGAAACACACGAGTTAGCTTCAATCAAAACGAAACACATGATTTAGCTTTAAATCCATACCAAACACGTGATTTGGCTTCAAACTCATACGAAATACATGGTTTAGATACAAATGCTTGTGATATACATAATTTAGATTCAACTGCATGCGAAACAAAAGTGTTAGACTCAAATCCAAGCGAAACACATGATTTAGCTTCAAATCAATGCGAAATAGAAGACATAGCTTCAAATCCATGCGACACAAATTATTCAGCTTCAAATACTAGCGATATAAATGATATAGGTTCAACTGCATGCGAAACGAACGGGTTAGCTTCAAATCCGTGAGAAACACGTGGTTTAGCTTCAAATTCATGCGAATCAAATGGTTCAGTTTCAAATACTTGTGAAAAACATGATTTAGCTTCAACTGCATGCGAAACACATGTTTTAGCTTAATATTCATGCGAAACGAATGGTTCAGCACCAACTACTTGTAATATACATGATTTAGCTTCAACTGCATGTGAATCAAACGTGTTTGCTTAAGCTCCAAGCGAACCAATGATTTAGCCTTAAATCAATGCGATGTAGAAGGTTTTGCTTCAAATAAATGAGAAACAAATTATTTAGCTTCAGATACTTGCGATATAAATTATATAGCTTCAAATGCAGGAGGAACAAACGAGTTAGCTCCAAATCTATGCGAAACACATGATTTAGCTGCAAATTCATCCGAAACACATGGTTTAGCTGCATATTCTTGCGAATCAAATGGCTTAGCTTCAGACACTTGTGATATACATGATTTACCTTAACTGCATGCGAAACAAACGTGTTAGCTTGAAATCCATGCGAAACACATGATTTAGCTTCAAATCAACGCGAAGTAGAAGGCTTAGCTTCAAATCCATGAGAAACAAATGATTTAGGTTCAGATACTTGCGATGTAAGTGATGCAAATTCAAATGCCGGCGAAACAAACGAGTTAGCTTCGAATCCATGCGAAACACATGATTTAGCTTCAAATCAATGTGAAGTAGAACGATTAACTCCAAATCCGTGCGAATCAAATCATTTAGCTTCAGATACTTGCGATACAAGGGATATAGCATCAAATGCAGGCGAAACGAACGAGATAGCATCATATCCATGCGAAACAAATGACTATCTTCAAATCAATGCGAAGTAGAAGTCTTAGCTTCAAATCCATGCGAAACACATGATTTAGCTTCAAATAAATGCGACGTAGAATGATTAGCTTCAAATCCACGCTAATCAAATGGTTTAGCTTCAAATACCTCTGATAAACCTGATTTAGCTTCAACTGCATGAGAAACCATCGTGTAAGCTTCAAATCAATGCGAAGTAGAAGCCTCGGCTTCAAATCCATGCGAAACAATTGTTTTAGCTTCAAATACCTCTGCTATACATGATTTAGCTTCAACTACATGCGAAACAATCGAGTTAGCTTCAAATCCATGCGAAACACATGATTTAGCTTCAATTTCATGCGAAGCAGAAGGCTTAGCTTCAAATCCATGCGAAACGAATGGTTTAGCTTCAAATACTTGCGAATTTAAGTGATATAGCTTCTTAATGCAGGCGAAACAATCGAGTTAGCTTCAAATCAATGCGAAGTAGAAGGCTTATCTTCAAATCCATGCGAAACAAATGGTTTAGCGTCAAGTACTTGTTTTATACATGGTGTAGCTTCAAATGCAGACGAAACAAACGAGTTAGCTTCAAATCAATGCGAAGTAGAAGGCTTATCTTCAAATCCATGCGAATCGAATGGTTTAGCTTCAAATACATGTGATATACATGATTTAGCTTGAACTGCAAACGAAACAAACGAGTTATCTTGAAATCCACGCGGAACACATGATTTAGCTTCAAATCAATGCTATGTAGAAGGTTTAGCTTCAAATCCAAGCTAAACAAATGATCTAGCTTCATATACTTGCGATATAAGCGATATAGCCACAAATGCAGACGAAACAAACGAGTTAGCTTGAAATCTAAGCGAAAGAAATGATTTAGCTTAAAATCGATGCGATGTAGATGGCTTAGCTCCAAATGCTATCGAATCACGTAATTTAGCTTCAAATCAATGCGATGTAGAAGGTTTAGCTTCAAATCAATAATAGGTAGAAGGTTTAGCTTTAAAGCAATAGTATGTAGAAGGTTTAGCTTCAAATCAATGCGATGTAGATGGTTTAGCTTCAAATCCATACGAAACACATGATTTAGCTTCAAATCAATTCGAAGGACAAGGCTTAGATTCAAATCCATGTGAAACAAATGATTTAGCTTCAAATCAATGCGAAGTAGAAGGCATAGCTTCAAATCCACGCGAAACAAATGGTTTACCTACAAATACTTGTGATATACATTATTTAGCTACAACTGCATGCGAAATGAACGAGTTAGCTTCAAATCCATGCGACACATATGATTTAGCTTCAAATACTTGCGATATAAGTGATATAACTTCAAAAGCTGGAGTCACAAACGAGGTGGCTTCAATTCCATGCGAAACAAATGATTTAGCTTCAAATCAATGCGAAGTATTATGCGTTGCTTCAAATCCATGCGATACAAATGGTTTAGCTAAAAATACTTGTGATATACATTACACAGCTACAACTGCATGCGAAACAAACGAGTTAGCTTGAAATCCATGCGAAACACTCGATTTAGATTCAAATCAATGCGATGTAGAAGATTTAGCTTGAAATCCAAACGAAACACATGATTTTGCTTCAAATACTTGCGATATAAGTGATCTAGCTTCAAATACAGGCGAAACGAACGATTAGATTCAAATCCATGCGACACACATGATTTAGCTGCAAATCCATGGGATGTAGAAGGTTTAGCTTCAAATCCATGCGAAACACATTATTTAGCTGCAAATCAGTGCGAAGTAGAAGGCTCAGGTTCAAATCCATGCGATTCAAATGATTCATCTTCAAATACTTGTGAAAGACATGATTTAGCTTGAACTGCATGCGGAACAAACGAGTAACCTTCAAAATCCATGCGATACACATGATGTACCTTCAAATCAGTGCGAAGTAGAAAGATTAGCTTCAAATGCGAGCGGAACAAACGATTGAACTACAAACACTTCGGATATAGGTGATATAGCATCAGCTGCATGCGAATCAAACGAGTTAGCTTCAAGTCCATGCGAAACACATGATTTAGCTGCAAATCAATGCGATGTAGAAGGTTTAATTTCAAATCCATGCGAAACAAATGATTTAGCTTCAGATGCTTGCGATAAAAGTGATATAGCTTCACATCCTGACGAAACAAACGGGTTAGCTTCAACTCCATGCGAAACACATGATTTAGCTTCAAATCAATAAGATGTAGCAGGTTTAGTTTCAAATCAATGCGATGTAGAAGATTTAGCTTCAAATCCATGCGACGCAATTGATTTAGCGTCAGATACTTGCGATATAAATGATATAGCTTCAAATGCAGGGGAAACAAATGAGTTAGCTTCAAATTCATGCAAAACACACGATTAAGCTTCAAATCAACGATATGTAGAAGGCTTAGCTTAAAATACAATGCGACACAATGCTTCAGATACTTGCGATATGAGTGATATAGCTTCAAATCAATGGGATGTAGACGATTTAGCTTCAAATCCAAGCGATACACATGATTTAGCTTCAAATACTTGCGATATAAGTGATATAGCGTCAAATACAGGCGAAACAAACGAGTTAGCTTCAAATCCACGCGAAACAAGTGATTTAGCTTCCAATTAATGCGAAGTAGAAGGCTTCGTTTCAAAGCCATGCGAAACAAATGGTTTAGCTTCAAATACTTGCGATGTACATTATTTAGATTTAACTGCATGCGCAACGAACGAGTTAGCTTCAAATCCATGCGATACACAAGATTTAGCTTCAAATCAATGCGATGTAGAAGGTTCAGCTTCAAATCCATGCGACACATATGATTTAGCTTCAAATACTTGCGATATAAGTGATATAGCTTCTAAAGCTCGAGGAACAAACGAGGTACATTCAATTCCATGCGAAACAAATGATTTAGCTTCAAATCAATGCGAAGTAGAAGGCTTAGCTTCAAATCCATGCGAAACAAATAATTTAGCATCAGATACTTGCGATATAAGTGATATAGCTTCAAATGCAGGGGAAACAAACGAGTTAGCTTCAAATCTATGCAAAACATATGATTAAGCTTCAAATCAATGCTATGTAGAAGGTTTAGCTTCAAATCCATGCGATACACTAGATTTAGCTTCAAATCAATGCGAAACACATGATTTAGCTGCAAATCAATGTGATGTAGAAGGTTCAGCTTCAAATCCATGCGACACATATGATTTAGCTTCAAATACTTGCGATATAAGTGATATAGCTTCAGAAGCTGGAGGAACAAACGAGGTATCTTCAATACCATGCGAAACAAATTATGTAGCTTCAAATCAATGCGATGTAGAAGGCTTAGCTTCAAATCCATGCAAAGCAAATGGTTTAGCTACAAATACTTGTGATATACATTAGTTAGCTACAACTGCAACGAAACGAACGAGTTAGCTTCAAATCCATGCCAAACACACGATTTATCTTCAAATCAATGCGATGTAGAAGGTTTAGCTTCAAATCCAAGCGAAACACATGCTTTAGCTTCAAATACTTGCGATATAAGTAATCTAGCTTCAAATACAGGCGAAACGAACGAGTTAGCTTCGAATCCATGCGAAACACATGATTCAGCTGCAAATCAATGCGATGTAGAAGGTTTAGCTTCCAATTCATGCGATACACCAGATTTAGCTTCAAATCAATGCGAAACACATGATTTAGCTGCAAATCAATGTGATGTAGAAGGTTCAGCTTCAAATCCATGCGACACATATGATTTAGCTTCAAATACTTGCGATATGAGTGATATAGCTTCAAAAGCTGGAGGAACAAACGAGGTATCTTCAATACCACGCGAAACAAATGACTTCGCTTCAAATCAATGCGAAGTAGAAGGCTTAGCTTCAAATCCATGCGAAACAAATGGTTTAGCTACAAATACTTGTGATATACATTATTTAGCTACAACTGCATGCGAAACAAACGAGTTAGCTTCAAATCCATGCGAAACACACGATTTACCTTCAAATCCATGCGAAACACATGATTCAGCTGCAAATCAATGCGATGTAGAATGTTTAGCTTCAAATCCAAGCGAAACAAATGGTTCAGCTTCAAAAACTTGCGATATAAATGAAGTAGATTCAAATACAGTCAACACAAACGAGCTAGCTTCAAATCCAAGCGAAACACAAGATTTGATTTAGTTTCAAATCAATTCCTAGTAGAAGGATTAGTTTCAAATCCATGCAAAACAAATGGTTCAGCTTCAAATACTTGCGATATAAATGAAGTAGCTTCAAATACAGTCAACACAAACGAGCTAGCTTCAAATCCAAGCGAAACGCAAGATTTATCTTCATATCAACGCGAAGTAGAAGTCTTAGCTTCAAATCCATGCGACACAACTGATTTAGCTTCGAATACTTGAGATATTATTGAAACAGCTTCAATTGCAGACGACACAATCGAGTTAGCATCAAATCCATGCAAAACGAATGATATAGCTTCAAATTCAAGCGAAGCTCATGATTTAGCTTCAATCAATGTGAAGTAGAAGGCTTATCTTCAAATCCATGAGGAACGAAAGATTTAGCTTCAAATACTTGCGAATATAAGTGATATAGCTTCAAAGGTAGGCGAAACAAACGAGTTAGATTCACATCCATGCCAAACACATGATTTAGCTTCAAATTCTTGCGAAACACAATGTTCAGCTTCAAATTCATGCAAAACAAATGGTTTAGCTTCAAATACTTGCGATATAATTGAAACAGCTTCAAATGCAGACAAAACAAACGAGTTAGCTTCACATCGGGGCGAAACAAATGATTTAGCTTCATATCAAAGCGAAACACATGATTTGGTTTCAAATCAATGCGAAGTGGAAGGCTCAGCTTCAAATCCATGCGAAACTAATGATTTAGCTTCAAATACTTGCGATATGAGTGATATAGCTTCAAAAGCTGGAGGAACAAACGAGGTATCTTCAATACCATGCGAAACAAATTATGTAGCTTCAAATCAATGCGATGTAGAAGGCTTAGCTTCAAATCCAAGCGAAAGAAATAATTTAGCATCAGATACTTGCGATATAAGTGATATAGCTTCAAATGCAGGGGAAACAAACGAGTTAGCTTCAAATCTACGCAAAACACATGATTAAGCTTCAAATCAATGCTATGTAGAAGGTTTAGCTTCAAATCCAAGGTAAACAAATGATTTAGCTTCAGATACTTGCGATATAAGTGATATAGCCTCAAATGCAGACGAAACAAACGAGTTAGCTTGAAATCTAAGCGAAAGAAATGATTTAGCTTGAAATCGATGCGATAGAGATGGATTAGCATCAAAGGCGAGCGAAACACATGATTTAGCTTCAAATCAATGCGATGTAGAAGGTTTAGCTTCAAATCAATAAGAGGTAGAAGGTTTAGCTCCAAATCAATAGAATGTAGAAGGTTTAGCTTCAAATCAATGCGATGTAGAAGGTTTAGCTTCAAATCCATACGAAACACATGATTTAGCTTCAAATCAATTCGAAGGACAAGGCTTAGATTCAAATCCACGCGAAACAAATGATTTAGCTTCAAATCAATGCGAAACACATGATTTAGCTTCAAATCGATGCGAAGTATATGGCGTAGCTACAAATCCGTGCGAAACACATGGTTTAGCTTCACATACTTGCAAATATACATGATTTAGCTTCAACTGCATGCGAAACATACGAGTTAGCTTCAAATCCATGCGAAACACATGATTTAGCTTCAAATCAATGCGAAGTAGAAGGAATAGCTTCAAATCCATGCGACACAATTGATTTCGCTTCAAATACATGCGATATAGTTAATATAGCCTTAAATGCAGGCGAATCAAAGGAGTTAGCTTCGAATCCATGCGAAACACATGATTTAGCTTCAAATCAATGTGAAGTAGAACGTTTAACTCCAAATCCGTGCGAAACAAATCATTTAGCTTCAGGTACTTGCGATACAAGGGATATAGCATCAAATGCAGGCGAAACGAACGAGATAGCATCATATCCATGCGAAACAAATGACTATCTTCAAATCAATGCGAAGTAGAAGTCTTAGCTTCAAATCCATGCGATACACAAGATTTTGCTTCAAATCCATGCGACACAAATGATTTAGCTTCAAATACTTGTGATATATTTGATATAGCTTCAAATGCAGGCGAAACAAACGAGTGAGCGTCAAATCCATGCGGAACACATGATTTAGCTTCAAATCAATGCGAAGTAGAAGGCTTAGCGTCAAAGCCATGCGTCAAAACTGATTTAGCTTCAAATACTTGCGATATAATTGATATAGCTCCAAATGCAGACGAATCAAACGAGTTCGCTTTAAAATCCATGCGATACACATGATTAAGCTTAAAATCAATGCGAAGTTGAAGGATTAGCTTCAAATCCATGCAAAACAAATGGTTTAACACAGGAACTTGCGTTATAAGTGATGTAGCTTCAAATGCAGGCGACACAAACGAGATAGATTCAAATCCATGCGAAACACATGATTTAGCTTCAAATCAATGCTAAGTAGATGGCATGGCTTCAAACCCATGCAAAACGAATGATTCAGCTTCAAATACTTGCCTTATAAATGATATAGTTTCAAGTGCAGTCCAAACAAACAAGGTAGCTTCAAATCCATGCAAAACGCATGATTAAGCTTCAAATGCATGTGAAACACATGATTTAGTTTCAAATTCATGGGAAACACGTGGTTTAGCAAATACTTGTGATATACATGATTTAGCTACAATTGCAGGCGAAACAAACGAGTTAGCTTCAAATCCAAGCGATACACATGATTTAGCTTCAAATCAACACGAAGTAGTAGGCTTAGCGTCAAATCCATGCGAAACAGATGGTTTAGCTTCAAATACTTGCAATATAAATGTTATAGCTTCAAATGCAGGCGAAACAAACGAGTTAGCTACAAATCCAAGCGGAAAACATGATTCAGCTTCAAGTCAATGCGATGTAGAAGGCTTAGCTTCGAATCCATGAGAAACAAGTGATTTATCTTCAGATACTTGCGATATAAGTGTTGTAGCTTCAAATGCAGGCGAAACAAACGAGATAGATTCAAATCCATGCGTAACAAATGATTTAGCTTCAAAACAATGCGAAGTAGTACGCTTAGCGTCAAATCCATGCGAAACGAATGATTTAGCAACAAATACTTGCGAATATATGGGATACAGCTTCAAATGCATGCGAAACAAACGAGTTAGCTTCCAATACTTGCGATATAAATGAAACAGCATCAAATGCAGACAAAACAAACGAGTTAGCTTCACATACGTGCGAAACACATGATTTAGCTTCCAATCAATGCGAAGTAGATGGCTTAGCATCTAATCCATGCGAAACAAATGGATTAGCATCAAATACTTCTGATATACATGATTTAGCTTCAACTGCATGCGAAGCAAACGAGTTAGCTTCAAATCCAAGCGAAACACATGATTTAGCTTCAAATCAATGCGGAGTAGAAGGCTTAGCTTCAAATCCATGCGAAACAAATAATTTTTTTCAAGTTCTTGCGATACAAGTGATATAGATACGTATGCAGGCGAAACAAACGAGTTAGCTTCAAATCCAAGCGAAACACATGATTATCTTCAAATCAAAGCGGAGTAGAATGCTTAGCTTTAAATCAATGCGAAGCAACAGGTTTATCTTCAAATACTTGTGATATTCATGATTTAACTTCAACTGCATGCGAAACAAACTAGTTAGTTCATATCGAAGCGAAACACAATATTTACGTTCAAATCAATGCGATGTAGACGGATTAGCTTCAAACCCATGCGAAACACATGTTTTAGCTTCAAATCAATTCGAAGTATACGGATTAGATTCAAATACACGCGAAACAAATGGATTAGCTATAAATACTTGTGATATACGTTATTTAGATTCAACTGCATGCGCAACAAACGAGTTAGCTTCAAATCCATGCGGAACAAATGATTTATCATCAAATACTTGCGATATATGTGATATAGATTCAACTGCAGGAGCAACAAACGCGAGAGCTTCAAGTCCATGCGAAACACATGATTTAGCTTCAAATTCGTGTATGATTTAGTTTCAAATATTTGCGAATTGAAGCGATACAGCTTCAAATGCATGCGAAACAAATGACTTAGCTTCAGATACTTGCGATATAAATGATATAGCTTCAAATGCAGGCGAAACAATCGAGTTAGCTACAAATCCATGTGAAATACATGATTCAGCTTCAAATCAATACGATGTAGAAGGCTTAGGTTCAAATCCAAGCGACTCAAATGATTTAGCTTCAAATACTTGCGATATAAATGATATAGCTTCAAATGCAGGCGAAACAAACGAGATAGCTTCAAATCCAAGAGAAACACATGACTTAGCTTCTAATCAATGAGAAGTAGAAGGCTTAGCTTCAAATCCATGCGAAACATATGATTTAGCTTCCAATCAATGCAAAGTAGAAGGCTTAGCTTCAAATCCATGCGAAGCAGGTGGTTTAGCTTCAAATACTTGCGATATTAATGATATAGCTTCAAATGCAGGCGGAACGAACGAGTTATCTTCAAATCCATGCGAAACACATGATTTAGCTTCCAATCAATGCAAAGTAGAAGGCTTAGGTTCAAAACCATGCGAAACAGATGGGTTAGCTTCAAATAGTTGCGATATAAATGATATAGCTGAAAATGCAGGCGAAACAAACGAGTTAGCTTCAAATCCATGCGAAACAAATGAATTAGCGTCAAATACTTGAGTTATAAATGATATAGCTTCTAATCCATGCGAAACTCACGATTTAGTTTCAAATCAATGCGAACTATATATTTTAGATTCAAATCCATGCCAAACAAATAATTTAGATTCAGATACTTGGGATATATGTGATATAGCTTCAAATGCAGACGAAACAAAACGAGTTAGCTTCAAAATCCATGGGATACAAATGACTTAGCTTCAACTCAATGCGAAGTAGAAGGCTTAGCTTCAAATCCATGCGAAACAAATGATTTTTCTTCAAATCAATACGAAGTAGAAGGCTTAGCTTCAAATGCTTGCGAATCAAATGGTTTAGCTTCAAATACTCACGACCTAATGAAGTAGGTTCAACTGCATGCGAAACAAACGAGTTAGCTTCAAATCCAAGCGAAACACATGACTTAGCTTCAAATCAATGCGAAGTAAAAGGCTTAGCTTCGAATCCGTGCGAAACAAATGATTCAGCTTCAAATAATTCGATATAATTGATTTAGCTTCAAATGCAGACGTACCAAACGAGTTAGCTTCAAATCCAAGCGAAACACATGATTTAACTTCAAATCAATGCGATGCAGATGGATTAGCTTCAAATCCATGCGAAACAAATGATTTTTTTCAATTTCTTGCGATACAAGTGATATAGATTCGTATGCAGGCGAAACAATCGAGTTAGCTTCAAATCCAAGCGAAACACATGATTTAGCTTCAATTTCATGCGAAGCAGAAGGCTTAGCTTCAAATCCATGCGAAACGAATGGTTTAGCTTCAAATACTTGCGAATTTAAGTGATATAGCTTCTTAATGCAGGCGAAACAATCGGGTTAGCTTCAAATCAATGCGAAGTAGAAGGCTTATCTTCAAATACATTCGAAACAAATGGTTCAGCTTCAAAAACTTGCGATATATATGAAGTAGATTCAAATACAGTCAACACAAATGAGCTAGCTTCAAATCCAAGCGAAACACAAGATTTGATTTAGTTTCAAATCAATTCCTAGTAGAAGGATTAGTTTCAAATCCATGCAAAACAAATGGTTCAGCTTCAAATACTTGCGATATAAATGAAGTAGCTTCAAATACAGTCAACACAAACGAGCTAGCTTCAAATCCAAGCGAAACAAATGATATTTTTCAAGTCCTTGCGATACAATTGATATAGATTCGTATGCAGGCGAAACAAACGAGTTAGCTTCAAATCCAAGCGAAACACATGATTTAACTTCAAATCAATGCGGAGTAGAAGGCTTAACTTCAAATCAATGCGACACAACTGATTTAGCTTCGAATACTTGCGATATTATTGAAACAGCTTCAAATGCAGACAACACAATCGAGTTAGATTCAAATCCATCCGAAACGCATGATATAGCTTCAAATTCAAGCGAAACACATGATTTAGCTTCAAATCAATGTAAAGTAGAAGGCTTATCTTCAAATCCATGAGGGACGAAAGATTTAGGTTCAAATACTTGCGAGTATAAGTGATACAGCTTCAAATGCAGGCGAAACAAACGAGTTAGATTCACATCCATGCCAAACACATGATTTAGCTTCAAATTCTTGCCAAACACAAGGTTTAGCTTCAAATTCATGCGATACAAATGGTTTAGCTTCTAATACTTGCGACATAATTGAAACAGCTACAAATGCAGACAAAACAAACGAGTTAGATTCACATCCGGGCGAAACAAATGATTTAGCTTCATATCAAAGCGAAGTAGAAGACTTAGATTCAAATCCATGCAAAACGAATGATTTAGCTTCAAATACTTTCGGTATATATGAAATAGCTTCAAATGCAGGCGAAACAAACGAGTTAGCTTCAAATTCATGCAAAACACATGATTTAGCTTCCAATCAATGCAAAGTAGAAGGCTTAGCTTCAAATCCATGCGAAACAGATGGGTTAGCTTCAAATAGTTGCGATATAAATGATATAGCTGAAAATGCAGGCGAAACAAACGAGTTAGCTTCAAATCCATGCGAAACAAATGATTTAGCGTCAAATACTTGCGTTATAAATGATATAGCTTCTAATCCATGCGAAACTCACGATTTAGCTTCAAATCAATGCGAACTAGATGTTTTAGATTCAAATCCATGCCAAACAAATAATTTAGATTCAGATACTTGGGATATATGTGATATAGCTTCAAATGCAGACGAAACAAAACGAGTTAGCTTCAAAATCCATGCGATACAAATGACTTAGCTACAACTCAATGCGAAGTAGAAGGCTTAGATTCAAATCCATGCGAAACAAATGATTTTTCTTCAAATCAATACGAAGTAGAAGGCTTAGCTTCAAATGCTTGCGAAACAAATGATTTTTCTTCAAATCAATACGAAGTAGAAGGCTTAGCTTCAAATCCATGCGAAACGAATGGTTTAGCTTCAAATACTTGCGAATTTAAGTGATATAGCTTCTTAATGCAGGCGAAACAATCGAGTTAGCTTCAAATCAATGCGAAGTAGAAGGCTTATCTTCAAATCCATTCGAAACAAATGGTTCAGCTTCAAAAACTTGCGATATAAATGAAGTAGATTCAAATACAGTCAACACAAACGAGCTAGCTTCAAATCCAAGCGAAACACAAGATTTGATTTAGTTTCAAATCAATTCCTAGTAGAAGTATTAGTTTCAAATCCATGCAAAACAAATGGTTCAGCTTTCAATACTTGCGATATAAATGAAGTAGCTTCAAATACAGTCAACACAAACGAGCTAGCTTCAAATCCAAGCGAAACGCAAGATTTATCTTCATATCAACGCGAAGTAGAAGTCTTAGCTTCAAATCCATGCGACACAACTGATGTAGCTTCGAATACTTGAGATATTATTGAAACAGCTTCAATTGCAGACGACACAATCGAGTTAGCATCAAATCCATGCAAAACGAATGATATAGCTTCAAATTCAAGCGAAGCCCATGATTTAGCTTCAAATCAATGTGAAGTAGAAGGCTTATCTTCAAATCCATGAGGAACGAAAGATTTAGCTTCAAATACTTGCG
Organism: Megalopta genalis; assembly: GCF_051020955.1. NCBI lineage: Eukaryota > Metazoa > Arthropoda > Insecta > Hymenoptera > Halictidae > Megalopta > Megalopta genalis. Next base: position 40,940 of record NW_027477132.1, read on the forward strand.
AATATAAGTGATATAGCTTCAAAGGCAGGCGAAACAAACGAGTTAGATTCACATCCATGCCAAACACATGATTTAGCTTCAAATTCTTGCGAAACACAAAGTTCAGCTTCAAATTCATGCAAAACAAATGGTTTAGCTTCTAATACTTGCGATATAATTGAAACAGCTTCAAATGCAGACAAAACAAACGAGTTAGCTTCACATCAGGGCGAAACAAATGATTTAGCTTCATATCAAAGCGAAACACATGATTTGGTTTCAAATCGACGCGATGTAGAAGGTTTAGCTTCAAATCTGTATGAAACAAATGATTTAGCTTCAAATACTCTCGATATTAGTGATATAGCTTCAATTGCAGACAGAACAAACGAGTTATCTTCAAATCCATGCGAAACACATGATTTAGCTTCAAATTCATGCGAAACAAACGAGTTAGCTTCAAATCCATGCAATACACATGATCTACCTTCAAATCAATGCGAAGTAGAAGGCTTAGTTTCAAATACATGTGAAACAATTGATTTATCTTCAGATAACTGCGACATAAGTGATATTGCTTCAAATGCAGGCGTAACAAACGAGTTAGCTTCAAAGCCATGCAAAACGAATGATTTAGCTTCAAATACTTGCGGTATAAATGAAACAGCTTCATATGCAGGCGGAACAAAACACAGGATTAAGCTTCAAATCCATGGGAAACAAATCATTTAGCTTCAAATCAATGCGATGTAGAAGGCTTAGCTTCGAATCCATGAGAAACAAGTGATTTAGCTTCAGATACTTGCGATATAATTGATATAGCTTCAACTGCAGGCGAAGCACAAGAGTTAGCTTCAAATCCATGCGAAACACATGATTTGGCTTCAAATCAATGCGAAGTGGAAGGCTCAGCTTCAAATCCATGCGAAACTAATGATTTAGCTTCAAATACTTGCGATATGAGTGATATAGCTTCAAAAGCTGGAGGAACAAACGAGGTATCTTCAATACCATGCGAAACAAATTATGTAGCTTCAAATCAATGCGATGTAGAAGGCTTAGCTTCAAATCCAAGCGAAAGAAATAATTTAGCATCAGATACTTGCGATATAAGTGATATAGCTTCAAATGCAGGGGAAACAAACGAGTTAGCTTCAAATCTACGAAAAACACATGATTAAGCTTCAAATCAATGCTATGTAGAAGGTTTAGCTTCAAATCCAAGCTAAACAAATGATTTAACTTCAGATACTTGCGATATAAGTGATATAGCCTCAAATGCAGACGAAACAAACGAGTTAGCTTGAAATCTAAGCGAAAGAAATGATTTAGCTTGAAATCGATGCGATAGAGATGGCTTAGCATCAAAGGCGAGCGAAACACATGATTTAGCTTCAAATCAATGCGATGTAGAAGGTTTAGCTTCAAATCAATAAGAGGTAGAAGGTTTAGCTTCAAATCAATAGAATGTAGAAGGTTTAGCTTCAAATCAATGCGATGTAGAAGGTTTAGCTTCAAATCCATACGAAACACATGATTTAGCTTCAAATCAATTCGAAGGACAAGGCTTAGATTCAAATCCATGCGAAACAAATGATTTAGCTTCAAATCAATGCGAAACACATGATTTAGCTTCAAATCGATGCGAAGTATATGGCGTAGCTACAAATCCGTGCGAAACACATGGTTTAGCTTCACATACTTGCGATATACATGATTTAGCTTCAACTGCATGCGAAACATACGAGTTAGCTTCAAATCCATGCGAAACACATGATTTAGCTTCAAATCAATGCGAAGTAGAAGGAATAGCTTCAAATCCATGCGACACAATTGATTTCGCTTCAAATACATGCGATATAGTTAATATAGCCTTAAATGCAGGCGAATCAAAGGAGTTAGCTTCGAATCCATGCGAAACACATGATTTAGCTTCAAATCAATGTGAAGTAGAACGTCTAACTCCAAATCCGTGCGAAACAAATCATTTAGCTTCAGATACTTGCGATACAAGGGATATAGCATCAAATTCAGGCGAAACGAACGAGATAGCATCATATCCATGCGAAACAAATGACTATCTTCAAATCAATGCGAAGTAGAAGTCTTAGCTTCAAATCCATGCGATACACAAGATTTTGATTCAAATCCATGCGAAACAAATGATTTTTCTTCAAATCAATACGAAGTAGAAGGCTTAGCTTCAAATGCTTGCGAAACAAATGATTTTTCTTCAAATCAATACGAAGTAGAAGGCTTAGCTTCAAATCCATGCGAAACGAATGGTTTAGCTTCAAATACTTGCGAATTTAAGTGATATAGCTTCTTAATGCAGGCGAAACAATCGAGTTAGCTTCAAATCAATGCGAAGTAGAAGGCTTATCTTCAAATCCATTCGAAACAAATGGTTCAGCTTCAAAAACTTGCGATATAAATGAAGTAGATTCAAATACAGTCAACACAAACGAGCTAGCTTCAAATCCAAGCGAAACACAAGATTTGATTTAGTTTCAAATCAATTCCTAGTAGAAGGATTAGTTTCAAATCCATGCAAAACAAATGGTTCAGCTTTCAATACTTGCGATATAAATGAAGTAGCTTCAAATACAGTCAACACAAACGAGCTAGCTTCAAATCCAAGCGAAACGCAAGATTTATCTTCATATCAACGCGAAGTAGAAGTCTTAGCTTCAAATCCATGCGACACAACTGATGTAGCTTCGAATACTTGAGATATTATTGAAACAGCTTCAATTGCAGACGACACAATCGAGTTAGCATCAAATCCATGCAAAACGAATGATATAGCTTCAAATTCAAGCGAAGCCCATGATTTAGCTTCAAATCAATGTGAAGTAGAAGGCTTATCTTCAAATCCATGAGGAACGAAAGATTTAGCTTCAAATACTTGCGAATATAAGTGATATAGCTTCAAAGGCAGGCGAAACAAACGAGTTAGATTCACATCCATGCCAAACACATGATTTAGCTTCAAATTCTTGCGAAACACAAAGTTCAGCTTCAAATTCATGCAAAACAAATGGTTTAGCTTCTAATACTTGCGATATAATTGAAACAGCTTCAAATGCAGACAAAACAAACGAGTTAGCTTCACATCAGGGCGAAACAAATGATTTAGCTTCATATCAAAGCGAAACACATGATTTGGTTTCAAATCGACGCGATGTAGAAGGTTTAGCTTCAAATCTGTATGAAACAAATGATTTAGCTTCAAATACTCTCGATATTAGTGATATAGCTTCAATTGCAGACAGAACAAACGAGTTATCTTCAAATCCATGCGAAACACATGATTTAGCTTCAAATTCATGCGAAACAAACGAGTTAGCTTCAAATCCATGCAATACACATGATCTACCTTCAAATCAACACGAAGTAGTAGGCTTAGCGTCAAATCCATGCGAAACAGATGGTTTAGCTTCAAATACTTGCAATATAAATGTTATAGCTTCAAATGCAGGCGAAAAAAACGAGTTAGCTACAAATCCAAGCGGAAAACATGATTCAGCTTCAAGTCAATTCGAAGGACAAGGCTTAGATTCAAATCCATGCGAAACAAATGATTTAGCTTCAAATCAATGCGAAACACATGATTTAGCTTCAAATCGATGCGATGTAGAAGGTTTAGCTTCAAATCCATGCGACACATATGATTTAGCTTCAAATACTTGCGATATAAGTGATATAGCTTCTAAAGCTCGAGGAACAAACGAGGTATATTCAATTCCATGCGAAACAAATGATTTAGCTTCAAATCAATGCGAAGTAGAAGGCTTAGCTTCAAATCCATGCGAAACAAATAATTTAGCACCAGATACTTGCGATATAAGTGATATAGTTTCAAATGCAGAGGAAACAAACGAGTTAGCTTCAAATCTATGCAAAACACATGATTAAGCTTCAAATCAATGCTATGTAGAAGGTTTAGCTTCAAATCCATGCGATACACTAGATTTAGCTTCAAATCAATGCGAAACACATGATTTAGCTTCAAATCAATGCGAAACACATGATTTAGCTGCAAATCAATGTGATGTAGAAGGTTCAGCTTCAAATCCATGCGACACATATGATTTAGCTTCAAATACTTGCGATATAAGTGATATAGCTTCAAAAGCTGGAGGAACAAACGAGGTATCTTCAATACCATGCGAAACAAATTATGTAGCTTCAAATCAATGCGATGTAGAAGGCTTAGCTTCAAATCCATGCAAAGCACGTGATTTAACGTCCAATTAATGCGAAGTAGAAGGCTTAGCTGCAAATCCATGCGAAACAAATGGTTTAGCTACAAATACTTGTGATATACATTATTTAGCTACAACTGCATGCGAAATGAACGAGTTAGCTTTAAATCCATGCGAAACACACGATTTAGCTTCAAATCAACGCGATGTAGAAGGTTTAGCTCAAATCCAAGCGAAACACATGATTTAGCTTCAAATACTTGCGATACAAGTAATCTAGCTTCAAATACAGGCGAAACGAACGAGTTAGCTTCGAATCCATGCGAAACACATGATTCAGCTGCAAATCAATGCGATGTAGAAGGTTTAGCTTCAAATCCATGCCAAACACATGATTTAGATTCAAATCCATGGGATGTAGAAGGTTTAGTTTCAAATCCATGCGAAACACATGATTTAGCTGCAAATCAATGCGATGTAGAAGGTTTAGTTTCAAATCCATGCGATACACCAGATTTAGCTTCAAATCAATGCGAAACACATGATTTAGCTGCAAATCAATGTGATGTAGAAGGTTCAGCTTCAAATCCATGCGACACATATGATTTAGCTTCAAGTACTTGCGATATGAGTGATATAGCTTCAAAAGCTGGAGGAACAAACGAGGTATCTTCAATACCATGCAAAACAAATAATGTAGCTTCAAATCAATGCGATGTAGAAGGCTTAGCTTCAAATCCAAGCGAAAGAAATAATTTAGCATCAGATACTTGCGATATAAGTGATATAGCTTCAAATGCAGGGGAAACAAACGAGTTAGCTTCAAATCTACGCAAAACACATGATTAAGCTTCAAATCAATGCTATGTAGAAGGTTTAGCTTCAAATCCAAGCTAAACAAATGATTTAGCTTCAGATACTTGCGATATAAGTGATATAGCCTCAAATGCAGACGAAACAAACGAGTTAGCTTGAAATCTAAGCGAAAGAAATGATTTAGATTGAAATCAATGCGAAGTAGAAGGCTTAGCTTCAAATCCATGCGAAACAAATAATTTAGCATCAGATACTTGCGATATAAGTGATATATCTTCAAATGCAGGGGAAACAAACGAGTTAGCTTCAAATCTATGCAAAACACATGATTAAGCTTCAAATCAATGCTATGTAGAAGGTTTAGCTTCAAATCCATGCGATACACTAGATTTAGCTTCAAATCAATGCGAAACACATGATTTAGCTGCAAATCAATGTGATTTAGAAGGTACAGCTTCAAATCCATGCGACACATATGATTTAGCTTCAAATACTTGCGATATAAGTGATATAGCTTCAAAAGCTGGAGGAACAAACGAGGTATCTTCAATACCATGCGAAACAAATTATGTAGCTTCAAATCAATGCGATGTAGAAGGCTTAGCTTCAAATCCATGCAAAGTAAATGGTTTAGCTACAAATACTAGTGATATACATTAGTTAGCTACAACTGCAACGAAACGAACGAGTTAGCTTCAAATCCATGCGAAACACACGATTTATCTTCAAATGAATGCGATGTGGAAGGTTTAGCTTCAAATCCATGCAAAACACGTGATTTAACGTCCAATTAATGCGAAGTAGAAGGCTTAGCTGCAAATCCATGCGAAACAAATGGTTTAGCTACAAATACTTGTGATATACATTATTTAGCTATAACTGCATGCGAAATGAACGAGTTAGCTTCAAATCCATGCGAAACACACGATTTAGCTTCAAATCAAAGCGATGTAGAAGGTTTAGCTTCAAATCCAAGCGAAACACATGATTTAGCTTCAAATACTTGCGATACAAGTAATCTAGCTTCAAATACAGGCGAAACGAACGAGTTAGCTTCGAATCCATGCGAAACACATGATTCAGCTGCAAATCAATGCGATGTAGAAGGTTTAGCTTCAAATCCATGCCAAACACATGATTTTGATTCAAATCCATGGGATGTAGATGGTGTAGTTTCAAATCCATGCGAAACACATGATTTAGCTGCAAATCAATGCGATGTAGAAGGTTTAGCTTCAAATCCATGCGATACACCAGATTTAGCTTCAAATCAATGCGAAACACATGATTTAGCTGCAAATCAATGTGATGTAGAAGGTTCAGCTACAAATCCATGCGACACATATGATTTAGCTTCAAATACTTGCGATATGAGTGATATAGCTTCTAAAGCTCGAGGAACAAACGAGGTATATTCAATTCCATGCGAAACAAATGATTTAGCTTCAAATCAATGCGAAGTAGAAGGCTTTGTTTCAAATCCATGCGAAACAAATGGTTTAGCTTCAAATACTTGTGATGTACATTATTTAGATTTAACTGCATGCACAACGAACGAGTTAGCTTCAAATCCATGCGATACACAAGATTTAGCTGCAAATCAATGTGATGTAGCAGGTTCAGCTTCAAATCCATGCGACACATACGATTTAGCTTCAAATACTTGCGATATAAGTGATATAGCTTCAAAAGCTGGAGGAACAAACGAGGTATCTTCAATACCATGCGAAACAAATTATGTAGCTTCAAATCAATGCGATGTAGAAGGCTTAGCTTCAAATCCATGCAAAGTAAATGGTTTAGCTACAAATACTAGTGATATACATTAGTTAGCTACAACTGCAACGAAACGAACGAGTTAGCTTCAAATCCATGCGAAACACACGATTTATCTTCAAATGAATGCGATGTGGAAGGTTTAGCTTCAAATCCATGCAAAACACGTGATTTAACGTCCAATTAATGCGAAGTAGAAGGCTTAGCTGCAAATCCATGCGAAACAAATGGTTTAGCTACAAATACTTGTGATATACATTATTTAGCTACAACTGCGTGCGAAATGAACGAGTTAGCTTCAAATCCATGCGAAACACACGATTTAGATTCAAATCAACGCGACGTAGAAGGTTTAGCTTCAAATCCAAGCGAAACACATGATTTAGCTTCAAATACTTGCGATACAAGTAATCTAGCTTCAAATACAGGCGAAACGAACGAGTTAGCTTCGAATCCATGCGAAACACATGATTCAGCTGCAAATCAATGCGATGTAGAAGGTTTAGCTTCAAATCCATGCCAAACACATGATTTTGATTCAAATCCATGGGATGTAGATGGTGTAGTTTCAAATCCATGCGAAACACATGATTTAGCTGCAAATCAATGCGATGTAGAAGGTTTAGCTTCAAATCCATGCGATACACCAGATTTAGCTTCAAATCAATGCGAAACACATGATTTAGCTGCAAATCAATGTGATGTAGAAGGTTCAGCTTCAAATCCATGCGACACATATTATTTAGCTTCAAATACTTGCGATATGAGTGATATAGCTTCAAAAGCTGGAGGAACAAACGAGGTATATTCAATTCCATGCGAAACAAATTATGTAGCTTCAAATCAATGCGATGTAGAAGGCTTAGCTTCAAATCCAAGCGAAAGAAATAATTTAGCAGCAGATACTTGCGATATAAGTGATATAGCTTCAAATGCAGGGGAAACAAACGAGTTAGCTTCAAATCTAAGCGAAAGAAATGATTTAGCTTGAAATCGATGCGATAGAGATGGCTTAGCATCAAAGGCGAGCGAAACACATGATTTAGCTTCAAATCAATGCGATGTAGAAGGTTTAGCTTCAAATCAATAAGAGGTAGAAGGTTTAGCTTCAAATCAATAGAATGTAGAAGGTTTAGCTTCAAATCAATGCGATGTAGAAGGTTTAGCTTCAAATCCATACGAAACACATGATTTAGCTTCAAATCAATTCGAAGGACAAGGCTTAGATTCAAATCCATGCGAAACAAATGATTTAGCTTCAAATCAATGCGAAACACATGATTTAGCTTAGAAATCGATGCGATGTAGAAGGTTTAGTTTCAAATCCATGCGACACATATGATTTAGCTTCAAATACTTGCGATATAAGTGATATAGCTTCTAAAGCTCGAGGAACAAACGAGGTATATTCAATTCCATGCGAAACAAATGATTTAGCTTCAAATCAATGCGAAGTAGAAGGCTTAGCTTCAAATCCATGCGAAACAAATAATTTAGCATCAGATACTTGCGATATAAGTGATATAGATTCAAATGCAGGGGAAACAAACGAGTTAGCTTCAAATCTATGCAAAACACATGATTAAGCTTCAAATCAATGCTATGTAGAAGGTTTAGCTTCAAATCCATGCGATACACTAGATTTAGCTTCAAATCAATGCGAAACACATGATTTAGCCGCAAATCAATGTGATGTAGAAGGGACAGCTTCAAATCCATGCGACACATATGATTTAGCTTCAAATACTTGCGATATAAGTGATATAGCTTCAAAAGCTGGAGGAACAAACGAGGTATCTTCAATACCATGCGAAACAAATTATGTAGCTTCAAATCAATGCGATGTAGAAGACTTAGCTTCAAATCCATGCAAAGCAAATGGTTTAGCTTCAAATACTTGCGATATAACTGATATAGCTTCAAAGGCAGGAGGAACAAACGAGGTAGCTTCAATTACATGCGAAACAAATGACTTCGCTTCAAATCAATGCGAAGTAGAAGGCTTAGCTTCAAATCCATGCGAAACAAATGGTTTAGCTACAAATACTTGTGATATACATTATTTAGCTACAACTGCATGCGAAACAAACGAGTTAGCTTCAAATCCATGCGAAACACACGATTTAGCTTCAAATCCATGCGAAACACATGATTCAGCTGCAAATCAATGCGATGTAGAATGTTTAGCTTCAAATCCAAGCGAAACAAATGATTTAGCTTCAAAGCAATGCGATGTAGAAGGTTTAGCTTCAAATCAATAATAGGTAGAAGGTTTAGATTTAAATCAATAGTATGTAGAAGGTTTAGCTTCAAATCAATGCGATGTAGATGGTTTAGCTTCAAATCCATACGAAACACATGATTTAGCTTCAAATCAATTCGAAGGACAAGGCTTAGATTCAAATCCATGCGAAACAAATGATTTAGCTTCAAATAAATGCGAAGTAGAAGGCATAGCTTCAAATCCACGCGAAACAAATGGTTTACATACAAATACTTGTGATATATATTATTTAGCTACAACTGCATGCGAAATGAACGAGTTAGCTTCAAATCCATGCGAAACACATGATTAAGATTCAAATCAATGCGATGTAGATGGTTTGCTCAAAATCCATGCCATACACAAGATTTAGCTTCAAATCAATGCGATGTAGAAGGTTCAGCTTCAAATCCATGCGACACATATGATTTAGCTTCAAATACTTGCGATATAAGTGATATAGCTTCAAAAGCTGGAGTTACAAACGAGGTGGCTTCAATTCCATGCGAAACAAATGATTTAGCTTCAGATGCTTGCGATATAAGTGATATAGCTTCACATCCTGACGAAACAAACGGGTTAGCTTCAACTCTATGCGAAACACATGATTTAGCTTCAAATCAATAAGATGTAGCAGGTTTAGTTTCAAATCAATGCGATGTAGTAGGTTCAGCTTAAAATCCATGCGACACAATTGATTTAGCGTCAGATACTTGAGATATGATTGATATAGTTTTAAATGCAGGGGAAACAAACGAGTTAGCTTCAAATCCATGCGAAACACATGATTTAGCTGCAAATCAATGCGATGTAGAAGGTTTAGCTTCAAATCAATGGGAAACAAATGATTTAGCTTCAGATGCTTGCGATATAAGTGATATAGCTTCAAATGCTGACGAAACAAACGGGTTTGCTTAAACTCCATGCGAAACACATGATTTACCTTCAAATCAATAAGATGTAGAATGTTTAGCTTCAAATCCTAACGAAGCGCATGATTTAGCGTCAAACCAATGCGATGTAGAAGGTTTAGCATCAAATCCTTGCGAAACAAATGATTTAGCTTCAAACACTTGGGATATAAGTGATATAGCTTCAAATGCAGACGAATCAAACGAGTTAGCATCGAAATCCATGCGATACACGTGATTTAGCTTGGAATCAATGCGAAGTAGAAGGCTAAGCTTCAAATTAATGCAAAAAAATGATTTAGCTTCAGATACTTGCGATATAAGTGATATAGCTTCAAATGCAGGAGGAACGAACGAGATAACTTCAAATCCATGCGAAACACATGATTTAGATTCAAATCAATGCGATGTAGAAGGTTTAGCTTGAAATCCATGCCAAACACATGATTTAGCTTCAAATCCATGGGATGTAGAAGGTTTAGCTTCAAATCCATGCGAAACACATTATTTAGCTGCAAATCAGTGCGAAGTAGAAGGCTCAGTTTCAAATCCATGCGATTCAAATGGTTCATCTTCAAATACTTCTGAAAGACATGATTTAGCTTCAACTGCTTGCGAAATGAACGAGTTAGCTTCAAATCAATAATATGAAGCAGGTTTAGTTTCAAATCAATTCGATGTAGAAGATTTAGCTTCAACTCCATGCGACACAATTGATTTAGCGTCAGATACTTGCGATGTAAGTGATATAGCTTCAAATGCAGGGGAAACAAACGAGTTAGCTTCAAATTCATGCAAAACACACGATTAAGCTTCAAGTCAATGATATGTAGAAGGTTTAGCTTAAAAAACAATGCCACACAATGCGGCAGATATTTGCGATATGAGTGATATAGCTTCAAATGCAGACGAAAAAAACGAGTTAGCTTCAAATTCAAGCGGAACACATGATTTAGCTTCAAATTAAAGCGAAGTAGAGGGCTTAGCATCAAATCCATGCGATACGAATGATTTAGCTTCAAATACTTGCGATATGAATGAAACAGCTTCAAATGCAGACAAAACAAACGAGTTAGCTTCACATCCGTGCGAAACACATGATTTAGCTTCAAATCAATGCGATGTAGAAGATTTAGCTTCAAATTCCATGCGAAACACATGAGTTAGCTTCAAATCAACTCGAAGTACAAGGCTAAGGTTCAAATCAATTCGAAACAAATGGTTTAGATACAAATACTTGTGATATACGTTATTTAGATATAACTGCATGCGCAACGAACGAGTTAGCTTCAAATCCATGCGATGTAGAAGGTTTAGCTTCAAATCAATGGGAAACAAATGATTTAGCTTCAGATGCTTGCGATATAAGTGATATAGCTTCAAATGCTGACGAAACAAACGGGTTTGCTTCAACTGCATGCGAAACACATGATTTACCTTCAAATCAATAAGATGTAGAATGTTTAGCTTCAAATCCTAACGAAGCGCATGATTTAGCGTCAAACCAATGCGATGTAGAAGGTTTAGCATCAAATCCTTGCGAAACAAATGATTTAGCTTCAAACACTTGGGATATAAGTGATATAGCTTCAAATGCAGACGAATCAAACGAGTTAGCATCGAAATCCATGCGATACACGTGATTTAGCTTCGAATCAATGCGAAGTAGAAGGCTAAGCTTCAAATTAATGCAAAAAAAAATGATTTGGCTTCAGATACTTGCGATATAAGTGATATAGCTTCAAATGCAGGAGGAACGAACGAGATAGCTTCAAATCCATGCGAAACACATGATTCAGCTGCAAATCAATGCGATGTAGAAGGTTTAGCTTGAAATCCATGCCAAACACATGATTTAGCTTCAAATCCATGGGATGAAGAAGGTTTAGCTTCAAATCCATGCGAAACACATTATTTAGCTGCAAATCAGTGCGAAGTAGAAGGCTCAGGTTCAAATCCATGCGATTCAAATGGTTCATCTTCAAATACTTGTGAAAGACATGATTTAGCTTCAACTGCATGCGAAACGAACGAGTTAGCTTCAAATCAATAATATGAAGCAGGTTTAGTTTCAAATCAATTCGATGTAGAAGATTTAGCTTCAACTCCATGCGACACAATTGATTTAGCGTCAGATACTTGCGATGTAAGTGATATAGCTTCAAATGCAGGGGAAACAAACGAGTTAGCTTCAAATTCATGCAAAACACACGATTAAGCTTCAAGTCAATGATATGTAGAAGGTTTAGCTTAAAAAACAATGCCACACAATGCGGCAGATATTTGCGATATGAGTGATATAGCTTCAAATGCAGACGAAAAAAACGAGTTAGCTTCAAATTCAAGCGGAACACATGATTTAGCTTCAAATTAAAGCGAAGTAGAGGGCTTAGCATCAAATCCATGCGATACGAATGATTTAGCTTCAAATACTTGCGATATGAATGAAACAGCTTCAAATGCAGACAAAACAAACGAGTTAGCTTCACATCCGTGCGAAACACATGATTTAGCTTCAAATCAATGCGATGTAGAAGATTTAGCTTCAAATTCCATGCGAAACACATGAGTTAGCTTCAAATCAACTCGAAGTACAAGGCTAAGGTTCAAATCAATTCGAAACAAATGGTTTAGATACAAATACTTGTGATATACGTTATTTAGATATAACTGCATGCGCAACGAACGAGTTAGCTTCAAATCCATGCGATGTAGAAGGTTTAGCTTCAAATCAATGGGAAACAAATGATTTAGCTTCAGATGCTTGCGATATAAGTGATATAGCTTCAAATGCTGACGAAACAAACGGGTTTGCTTCAACTGCATGCGAAACACATGATTTACCTTCAAATCAATAAGATGTAGAATGTTTAGCTTCAAATCCTAACGAAGCGCATGATTTAGCGTCAAACCAATGCGATGTAGAAGGTTTAGCATCAAATCCTTGCGAAACAAATGATTTAGCTTCAAACACTTGGGATATAAGTGATATAGCTTCAAATGCAGACGAATCAAACGAGTTAGCATCGAAATCCATGCGATACACGTGATTTAGCTTCGAATCAATGCGAAGTAGAAGGCTAAGCTTCAAATTAATGCAAAAAAAAATGATTTGGCTTCAGATACTTGCGATATAAGTGATATAGCTTCAAATGCAGGAGGAACGAACGAGATAGCTTCAAATCCATGCGAAACACATGATTCAGCTGCAAATCAATGCGATGTAGAAGGTTTAGCTTGAAATCCATGCCAAACACATGATTTAGCTTCAAATCCATGGGATGAAGAAGGTTTAGCTTCAAATCCATGCGAAACACATTATTTAGCTGCAAATCAGTGCGAAGTAGAAGGCTCAGGTTCAAATCCATGCGATTCAAATGGTTCATCTTCAAATACTTGTGAAAGACATGATTTAGCTTCAACTGCATGCGAAACGAACGAGTTAGCTTCAAATCAATAATATGAAGCAGGTTTAGTTTCAAATCAATTCGATGTAGAAGATTTAGCTTCAACTCCATGCGACACAATTGATTTAGCGTCAGATACTTGCGATGTAAGTGATATAGCTTCAAATGCAGGGGAAACAAACGAGTTAGCTTCAAATTCATGCAAAACACACGATTAAGCTTCAAGTCAATGATATGTAGAAGGTTTAGCTTAAAAAACAATGCCACACAATGCGGCAGATATTTGCGATATGAGTGATATAGCTTCAAATGCAGACGAAAAAAACGAGTTAGCTTCAAATCCAAGCGAAACACATGATTTAGCTTCAAATGAATGTGGAGTAGAAGACTTAGCTTCAAATCCATGCGATACGAATGATTTAGCTTCAAATACTTGCGATATGAATGAAACAGCTTCAAATGCAGACAAAACAAACGAGTTAGCTTCACATCCGTGCGAAACACATGATTTAGCTTCAAATCAATGCGATGTAGAAGATTTAGCTTCAAATTCCATGCGAAACACATGAGTTAGCTTCAAATCAACTCGAAGTACAAGGCTAAGGTTCAAATCAATTCGAAACAAATGGTTTAGATACAAATACTTGTGATATACGTTATTTAGATATAACTGCATGCGCAACGAACGAGTTAGCTTCAAATCCATGCGATGTAGAAGGTTTAGCTTCAAATCAATGGGAAACAAATGATTTAGCTTCAGATGCTTGCGATATAAGTGATATAGCTTCAAATGCTGACGAAACAAACGGGTTTGCTTCAACTGCATGCGAAACACATGATTTACCTTCAAATCAATAAGATGTAGAATGTTTAGCTTCAAATCCTAACGAAGCGCATGATTTAGCGTCAAACCAATGCGATGTAGAAGGTTTAGCATCAAATCCTTGCGAAACAAATGATTTAGCTTCAAACACTTGGGATATAAGTGATATAGCTTCAAATGCAGACGAATCAAACGAGTTAGCATCGAAATCCATGCGATACACGTGATTTAGCTTCGAATCAATGCGAAGTAGAAGGCTAAGCTTCAAATTAATGCAAAAAAAAATGATTTGGCTTCAGATACTTGCGATATAAGTGATATAGCTTCAAATGCAGGAGGAACGAACGAGATAGCTTCAAATCCATGCGAAACACATGATTCAGCTGCAAATCAATGCGATGTAGAAGGTTTAGCTTGAAATCCATGCCAAACACATGATTTAGCTTCAAATCCATGGGATGAAGAATGTTTAGCTTCAAATCCATGCGAAACACATTATTTAGCTGCAAATCAGTGCGAAGTAGAAGGCTCAGGTTCAAATCCATGCGATTCAAATGGTTCATCTTCAAATACTTGTGAAAGACATGATTTAGCTTCAACTGCATGCGAAACGAACGAGTTAGCTTCAAATCAATAATATGAAGCAGGTTTAGTTTCAAATCAATTCGATGTAGAAGATTTAGCTTCAACTCCATGCGACACAATTGATTTAGCGTCAGATACTTGCGATGTAAGTGATATAGCTTCAAATGCAGGGGAAACAAACGAGTTAGCTTCAAATTCATGCAAAACACACAATTAAGCTTCAAGTCAATGATATGTAGAAGGTTTAGCTTAAAAAACAATGCGACACAATGCGGCAGATATTTGCGATATGAGTGATATAGCTTCAAATGCAGACGAAAAAAACGAGTTAGCTTCAAATTCAAGCGGAACACATGATTTAGCTTCAAATTAATGCGAAGTAGAGGGCTTAGCATCAAATCCATGCGATACGAATGATTTAGCTTCAAATACTTGCGATATGAATGAAACAGCTTCAAATGCAGACAAAACAAACGAGTTAGCTTCACATCCGTGCGAAACACATGATTTAGCTTCAAATCAATGCGATGTAGAAGATTTAGCTTCAAATTCCATGCGAAACACATGAGTTAGCTTCAAATCAACTCGAAGTACAAGGCTAAGGTTCAAATCAATTCGAAACAAATGGTTTAGATACAAATACTTGTGATATACGTTATTTAGATATAACTGTATGCGCAACGAACGAGTTAGCTTCAAATCCATGCGAAACACATGATCTAGCATCAAGTCAATGCGATGTACAAGGTTTAGCTTCAAATCCATGCGAAACAAATGATTTAGCATCAGATACTTGCGATATGATTGATATAGTTTTAAATGCAGGGGAAACAAACGAGTTAGCATCGAAATCCATGCGATACACGTGATTTAGCTCGGAATCAATGCGAAGTAGAAGGCTAAGCTTCAAATTAATGCAAAAAAATGATTTAGCTTCAGATACTTGCGATATAAGTGATATAGCTTCAAATGCAGGAGGAACGAACGAGATAGCTTCAAATCCATGCGAAACACATGATTTAGATTCAAATCAATGCGATGTAGAAGGTTTAGCTTGAAATCCATGCCAAACACATGATTTAGCTTCAAATCCATGGGATGTAGAAGGTTTAGCTTCAAATCCATGCGAAACACATTATTTAGCTGCAAATCAGTGCGAAGTAGAAGGCTCAGGTTCAAATCCATGCGATTCAAATGGTTCATCTTCAAATACTTCTGAAAGACATGATTTAGCTTCAACTGCATGCGAAACGAACGAGTTAGCTTCAAATCAATAATATGAAGCAGGTTTAGTTTCAAATCAATTCGATGTAGAAGATTTAGCTTCAACTCCATGCGACACAATTGATTAAGCGTCAGATACTTGCGATGTAAGTGATATAGCTTCAAATGCAGGGGAAACAAACGAGTTAGCTTCAAATTCATGCAAAACACACAATTAAGCTTCAAGTCAATGATATGTAGAAGGTTTAGCTTAAAAAACAATGCGACACAATGCGGCAGATATTTGCGATATGAGTGATATAGCTTCAAATGCAGACGAAAAAAACGAGTTAGCTTCAAATCCAAGCGAAACACATGATTTAGCTTCAAATGAATGTGGAGTAGAAGACTTAGCTTCAAATCCATGCGATACGAATGATTTAGCTTCAAATACTTGCGATATGAATGAAACAGCTTCAAATGCAGACAAAACAAACGAGTTAGCTTCACATCCGTGCGAAACACATGATTTAGCTTCAAATCAATGCGATGTAGAAGATTTAGCTTCAAATTCCATGCGAAACACATGAGTTAGCTTCAAATCAACTCGAAGTACAAGGCTAAGGTTCAAATCAATTCGAAACAAATGGTTTAGATACAAATACTTGTGATATACGTTATTTAGATATAACTGCATGCGCAACGAACGAGTTAGCTTCAAATCCATGCGAAACACATGATCTAGCATCAAGTCAATGCGATGTAGAAGGTTTAGCTTCAAATCTATGCGAAACACATGATTTAGCTTCAAATCAATGCGATGAAGAAGGTTTAGCTTCATATCCGCCGAAACAAATGATTTAGCTTCAAATACTTGCGATATATGTGATATAGCTTCAAATGCAGGAGAGGCAAATGAGTTAGCTTCAAATCTATGCGAAACACATGATTTAGCTTCAAATCAATTCGAAGGACAAGGCTTAGATTCAAATCCATGCGAAACGAATGATTTAGCTTCAAATTAATGCGATGTAGAAGGTTTAGCTTCACATTCATGCGACACAAATGATTTAGCGTCAGATACTTGCGATATAAGTGATATAGCATCAAATGCAGAGGAAGCAAACGAGTTAGCTTCAAATTCATGCAAAACACACGATTAAGTTTCAGATCAATGATATGTAGACGGTTCAGCTTAAAAAACAATGCGACACAAATGATTTAGCATCAGATACTTGCGATATGAGCGATATAGCTTCAAATGCAGACGAAACAAACGAGTTAGCTTCAAATCCACGCGAAACACATGATATAGCTGCAAATCAATGCGATGTAGAAGGTTTAGCTTCGAATCCACGCGAAACAAATGACATGGCTTCAAACACTTGGGATATAAGTGGTATAGCTTCAAATGCTGACGAAACAAACGGGTTAGCTTCAACTCCATGCGAAACACATGATTTACCTTCAAATCAATAAGATGTTGAATGTTTAGCTTCAAATCCAAACGAAGCGCATGATTTAGCTTCAAACCAATGCGATGTAGAAGGTTTAGCATCAAATCCTTGCGAAACAAATGATTTAGCTTCAAACACTTGGGATATAAGTGATGTAGCTTCAAATGCAGACGAATCAAACGAGTTAGCATCGAAATCCATGCGATACACGTGATTTAGCTTCGAATCAATGCGAAGTAGAAGGCTAAGCTTCAAATTAATGCAAAAAAATGATTTAGCTTCAGATACTTGCGATATAGGTGATGTAGCTTCAAATCCATGCGAAACACATGATTTAGCTTCAAACCAATGTGATGTAGAAGGTTTAGCTTCAAATCCGCGCGAAACAAATGATTTACATTCAAATACTTGCGATATAAGTGATATAGCTTCGAATGCAGGAGAGACAAATGAGTTAGCTTCAAATCTATGCGAAACACATGATTTAGCTTCAAATCAATGCGATGAAGAAGGTTTAGCTTCAAATCCGCCGAAACAAATGATTTAGCTTCAAATACTTGCGATATAAGTGATATAGCTTCAAATGCAGGAGAGGCAAATGAGTTAGCTTCAAATCTATGCGAAACACATGATTTAGCTTCAAATCAATTCGAAGGACAAGGCTTAGATTCAAATCCATGCGAAACAAATGATTTAGCTTCAAATTAATGCGATGTAGAAGGTTTAGCTTCAAATCCATGCGATACATATGATTAAGCTTCAAATCAATGCGATGTAGATGTTTTAGCTTCAAATCCATGCGAAACAAATGGTTTAGCTACAAATACTTGTGATATACATTATTTATCTACAACAGCATGCGAAACAAACGAGTTAGCATCAACTCCATGCGAAACACAGGATTAAGCTTCAAGTCAATGCGATGTAGATGGTTTGCTTCAAATCCATGCGATACACAAGATTTAGCTTCAAATCAATGCGATGTAGTATGTTCAGCTTCAAATCCATGCGATATAAGTGATATAGCTTCGAATGCAGGAGAGACAAATGAGTTAGCTTCAAATCCATGCGAAACACATGATTTAGCTCCAAATCAATGCGAAGTAGAAGGCTTAGCTTCAAATTCATGCGAAACAAATGGTTTAGCTACAAATACTTGTGATATACATTATTTAGCTACAACTGCATGCGAAACAAACGAGTTAGCATCAAATCCACGCGTAACAGATGATTAAGCTTCAAATCAATGCGATGTAGATGGTTTGCTTCAAATCCATGCGATACACAAGATTTAGCTTCAAATCAATGCGATATAAGTGATATAGCTTCAAATGCAGGAGGAACAAACGAGGTAGCTTCAATTCCATGTGAAACAAATGATTTAGCTTCAAATAAATGCGAAGTAGAAGGCGTAGCTTCAAATCCGTGCGAAACAAATGGTTTAGCTACAAATAATTGTGATATACATTATTTAGCTACAACTGCATGCGAAACTAACGAGTTGGCTTCAAATCCATGCAAAACGCACGATTTATCTTCAAATCAATGCGATGTAGAAGGTTTAGCTTCAAATCAATAAGAGGTAGAAGGTTTAGCTTCAAATCAGTAGAATATAGAAGGTTTAGCTTCAAATCAATGCGATGTAGAAGGTTTAGCTTCAAATCCATACGAAACACATGATTTACCTTCAAATCAATTCAAAGGACAAGGCTTAGATTCAAATCCATGCGAAACAAATGATTTAGCTTCAAATGAATGCGATGTAGAAGGCTTAGCTTCAAATGCATGCGAATCAAATGGATCAGTTTCAAATCCATGCAAAACACGTGATTTAGTTTCCAATCAATGCAAAGTAGAAGGCTTAGCTTCAAATCCATGCGAAACAAATGGTTTAGCTTCAAATACTTGCGATATAAGTGATATAGCTTCAAATGCAGGCGGAACAAACGAGTTAGCTTAAAATCCATGCGAAACACACGATTGTGTTTCAAAACAATGCGAAGATGAAGGCTTAGCATCTAATCCATGCAAAACAAATGATTTAGCACAGGAACTTGCGACATGAGTGATATAGCTTCAAATGCAGGGGAAACAAACGTGTTAGCTCCAAATCTATGCGAAACAAATGATTTAGTTTCAAATCAATGCGCAGTAGAAAGCTTAGCTTCAAATCCATGCCATACACAAGATTTAGCTTCAAATCAATGCGATGTAGTAGGTTCAGCTTCAAATCCATGCGGAACAAATGATTTTTCTTCAAATACTTGCAATATAAGTGTTATAGCTTCAAATGGAAGCGAAACAAACGAGTTAGCTTCAAATTCATGCAAAACACACAATTAAGCTTCAAGTCAATGATATGTAGAAGGTTTAGCTTAAAAAACAATGCGACACAATGCGGCAGATATTTGCGATATGAGTGATATAGCTTCAAATGCAGACGAAAAAAACGAGTTAGCTTCAAATTCAAGCGGAACACATGATTTAGCTTCAAATTAATGCGAAGTAGAGGGCTTAGCATCAAATCCATGCGATACGAATGATTTAGCTTCAAATACTTGCGATATGAATGAAACAGCTTCAAATGCAGACAAAACAAACGAGTTAGCTTCACATCCGTGCGAAACACATGATTTAGCTTCAAATCAATGCGATGTAGAAGATTTAGCTTCAAATTCCATGCGAAACACATGAGTTAGCTTCAAATCAACTCGAAGTACAAGGCTAAGGTTCAAATCAATTCGAAACAAATGGTTTAGATACAAATACTTGTGATATACGTTATTTAGATATAACTGTATGCGCAACGAACGAGTTAGCTTCAAATCCATGCGAAACACATGATCTAGCATCAAGTCAATGCGATGTACAAGGTTTAGCTTCAAATCCATGCGAAACAAATGATTTAGCATCAGATACTTGCGATATGATTGATATAGTTTTAAATGCAGGGGAAACAAACGAGTTAGCATCGAAATCCATGCGATACACGTGATTTAGCTCGGAATCAATGCGAAGTAGATGGCTAAGCTTCAAATTAATGCAAAAAAATGATTTAGCTTCAGATACTTGCGATATAAGTGATATAGCTTCAAATGCAGGAGGAACGAACGAGATAGCTTCAAATCCATGCGAAACACATGATTTAGATTCAAATCAATGCGATGTAGAAGGTTTAGCTTGAAATCCATGCCAAACACATGATTTAGCTTCAAATCCATGGGATGTAGAAGGTTTAGCTTCAAATCCATGCGAAACACATTATTTAGCTGCAAATCAGTGCGAAGTAGAAGGCTCAGGTTCAAATCCATGCGATTCAAATGGTTCATCTTCAAATACTTCTGAAAGACATGATTTAGCTTCAACTGCATGCGAAACGAACGAGTTAGCTTCAAATCAATAATATGAAGCAGGTTTAGTTTCAAATCAATTCGATGTAGAAGATTTAGCTTCAACTCCATGCGACACAATTGATTAAGCGTCAGATACTTGCGATGTAAGTGATATAGCTTCAAATGCAGGGGAAACAAACGAGTTAGCTTCAAATTCATGCAAAACACACGATTAAGCTTCAAGTCAATGATATGTAGAAGGTTTAGCTTAAAAAACAATGCGACGCAATGCGGCAGATATTTGCGATATGAGTGATATAGCTTCAAATGCAGACGAAAAAAACGAGTTAGCTTCAAATCCAAGCGAAACACATGATTTAGCTTCAAATGAATGTGGAGTAGAAGACTTAGCTTCAAATCCATGCGATACGAATGATTTAGCTTCAAATACTTGCGATATGAATGAAACAGCTTCAAATGCAGACAAAACAAACGAGTTAGCTTCACATCCGTGCGAAACACATGATTTAGCTTCAAATCAATGCGATGTAGAAGATTTAGCTTCAAATTCCATGCGAAACACATGAGTTAGCTTCAAATCAACTCGAAGTACAAGGCTAAGGTTCAAATCAATTCGAAACAAATGGTTTAGATACAAATACTTGTGATATACGTTATTTAGATATAACTGCATGCGCAACGAACGAGTTAGCTTCAAATCCATGCGAAACACATGATCTAGCATCAAGTCAATGCGATGTAGAAGGTTTAGCTTCAAATCTATGCGAAACACATGATTTAGCTTCAAATCAATGCGATGAAGAAGGTTTAGCTTCATATCCGCCGAAACAAATGATTTAGCTTCAAATACTTGCGATATATGTGATATAGCTTCAAATGCAGGAGAGGCAAATGAGTTAGCTTCAAATCTATGCGAAACACATGATTTAGCTTCAAATCAATTCGAAGGACAAGGCTTAGATTCAAATCCATGCGAAACGAATGATTTAGCTTCAAATTAATGCGATGTAGAAGGTTTAGCTTCACATTCATGCGACACAAATGATTTAGCGTCAGATACTTGCGATATAAGTGATATAGCATCAAATGCAGAGGAAGCAAACGAGTTAGCTTCAAATTCATGCAAAACACACGATTAAGTTTCAGATCAATGATATGTAGACGGTTCAGCTTAAAAAACAATGCGACACAAATGATTTAGCATCAGATACTTGCGATATGAGCGATATAGCTTCAAATGCAGACGAAACAAACGAGTTAGCTTCAAATCCACGCGAAACACATGATATAGCTGCAAATCAATGCGATGTAGAAGGTTTAGCTTCGAATCCACGCGAAACAAATGACATGGCTTCAAACACTTGGGATATAAGTGGTATAGCTTCAAATGCTGACGAAACAAACGGGTTAGCTTCAACTCCATGCGAAACACATGATTTACCTTCAAATCAATAAGATGTTGAATGTTTAGCTTCAAATCCAAACGAAGCGCATGATTTAGCTTCAAACCAATGCGATGTAGAAGGTTTAGCATCAAATCCTTGCGAAACAAATGATTTAGCTTCAAACACTTGGGATATAAGTGATATAGCTTCAAATGCAGACGAATCAAACGAGTTAGCATCGAAATCCATGCGATACACGTGATTTAGCTTCGAATCAATGCGAAGTAGAAGGCTAAGCTTCAAATTAATGCAAAAAAATGATTTAGCTTCAGATACTTGCGATATAGGTGATGTAGCTTCAAATCCATGCGAAACACATGATTTAGCTTCAAACCAATGTGATGTAGAAGGTTTAGCTTCAAATCCGCGCGAAACAAATGATTTACATTCAAATACTTGCGATATAAGTGATATAGCTTCGAATGCAGGAGAGACAAATGAGTTAGCTTCAAATCTATGCGAAACACATGATTTAGCTTCAAATCAATGCGATGAAGAAGGTTTAGCTTCAAATCCGCCGAAACAAATGATTTAGCTTCAAATACTTGCGATATAAGTGATATAGCTTCAAATGCAGGAGAGGCAAATGAGTTAGTTTCAAATCTATGCGAAACACATGATTTAGCTTCAAATCAATTCGAAGGACAAGGCTTAGATTCAAATCCATGCGAAACAAATGATTTAGCTTCAAATTAATGCGATGTAGAAGGTTTAGCTTCAAATCCATGCGATACATATGATTAAGCTTCAAATCAATGCGATGTAGATGTTTTAGCTTCAAATCCATGCGAAACAAATGGTTTAGCTACAAATACTTGTGATATACATTATTTATCTACAACAGCATGCGAAACAAACGAGTTAGCATCAACTCCATGCGAAACACAGGATTAAGCTTCAAGTCAATGCGATGTAGATGGTTTGCTTCAAATCCATGCGATACACAAGATTTAGCTTCAAATCAATGCGATGTAGTATGTTCAGCTTCAAATCCATGCGATATAAGTGATATAGCTTCGAATGCAGGAGAGACAAATGAGTTAGCTTCAAATCCATGCGAAACACATGATTTAGCTCCAAATCAATGCGAAGTAGAAGGCTTAGCTTCAAATTCATGCGAAACAAATGGTTTAGCTACAAATACTTGTGATATACATTATTTAGCTACAACTGCATGCGAAACAAACGAGTTAGCATCAAATCCACGCGTAACAGATGATTAAGCTTCAAATCAATGCGATGTAGATGGTTTGCTTCAAATCCATGCGATACACAAGATTTAGCTTCAAATCAATGCGATATAAGTGATATAGCTTCAAATGCAGGAGGAACAAACGAGGTAGCTTCAATTCCATGTGAAACAAATGATTTAGCTTCAAATAAATGCGAAGTAGAAGGCGTAGCTTCAAATCCGTGCGAAACAAATGGTTTAGCTACAAATAATTGTGATATACATTATTTAGCTACAACTGCATGCGAAACTAACGAGTTGGCTTCAAATCCATGCAAAACGCACGATTTATCTTCAAATCAATGCGATGTAGAAGGTTTAGCTTCAAATCAATAAGAGGTAGAAGGTTTAGCTTCAAATCAGTAGAATATAGAAGGTTTAGCTTCAAATCAATGCGATGTAGAAGGTTTAGCTTCAAATCCATACGAAACACATGATTTACCTTCAAATCAATTCAAAGGACAAGGCTTAGATTCAAATCCATGCGAAACAAATGATTTAGCTTCAAATGAATGCGATGTAGAAGGCTTAGCTTCAAATGCATGCGAATCAAATGGATCAGTTTCAAATCCATGCAAAACACGTGATTTAGTTTCCAATCAATGCAAAGTAGAAGGCTTAGCTTCAAATCCATGCGAAACAAATGGTTTAGCTTCAAATACTTGCGATATAAGTGATATAGCTTCAAATGCAGGCGGAACAAACGAGTTAGCTTAAAATCCATGCGAAACACACGATTGTGTTTCAAAACAATGCGAAGATGAAGGCTTAGCATCTAATCCATGCAAAACAAATGATTTAGCACAGGAACTTGCGACATGAGTGATATAGCTTCAAATGCAGGGGAAACAAACGTGTTAGCTCCAAATCTATGCGAAACAAATGATTTAGTTTCAAATCAATGCGCAGTAGAAAGCTTAGCTTCAAATCCATGCCATACACAAGATTTAGCTTCAAATCAATGCGATGTAGTAGGTTCAGCTTCAAATCCATGCGGAACAAATGATTTTTCTTCAAATACTTGCAATATAAGTGTTATAGCTTCAAATGGAAGCGAAACAAAAGAGTTAGCTTCAAATCCAAGCGAAACACATGATTTGGCTTCAAATCAAAGCGAAAAACATGATTTGGCTTCAAATCAAAGCGAATTAGAAGGCTTAGCTTCAAATCCATGCGACTCAAATGGTTTAGCTTCAAACCAGTGCGAAGTAGAAGGCTTAGATTCAAATCCATTCGAAACACATTATTTAGCTTCAAATCAACGCGAAACACATGGTATAGCTTCGTATTCTTGCGAAACAAATGCGTTAGCTTTAGATACTTGTGATAAACATGATTTAGAATCAACTGCATGCGAAACAAACGAGTAGAGCTTCAAATCCATGCGGAACACATGATTATGCTTTAAATCAATGCAAACTAGAAGGCTTAACTTCAAATCCATGCGAAACACATGATTTAGCTTCAAATCAATGCGAAGTAGAAGGTTTAGCTTCAAATCCGTGCGAAGCAAATGATTTTGGAATGAAATACTTGCGATATAAGTGATATAGCTTCAATGCAGGCGCAACAAACGAGTTAGCTTCAAATCCATGAGAAACACATGATTTAGCATCAAATCAATGCGAAGTAGAAGGTTTAGCTTAAAATCCGTGCGAAGCAAATGATTTTGGAATGAAATACTTGCGATATAAGTGATATAGCTTCAACTGCATGCGAAACAAACGGGTCAGCTTCAAATCCACGCGAAACACATGATTAAGGTTTAAATAATTGCGAACTAGAAGGCTTAACTTCAAATCCAAGCGAAACACATAATTTAGCTTCAAATCAATTCGAAGTATAAGTCTTAGATTCAAATCCAAGCGAATCAAATGGTTTAGCTTCATATACTTGTGATATTCATGATTTAGTATCAACTGGATTCGAAACAAACGAGACAGCTTCAAGTCCAAGCGAAACACATGATTTAGCTTCAAATCAATGCGAAGTAGAAGGGTCAGCTTCGAATCCATGCCATACACAAGATTTAGCTTCAAATCAATGCGATGTAGTAGGTTCAGCTTCAAATCCATGCGACACATATGATTTAGCTTCAAATACTTGCGATATAACTGATATAGCTTCATATACTTGCGATATAAGTGATATAGCCTCAAATGCAGACGAAACAAACGAGTTAGCTTCAAATCTAAGCGAAAGAAATGATTTAGCTTAAAATCGATGCGATGTAGATGGCTTAGCTTCAAATGCAAGCGAATCACATGATTTAGCTTCAAATCAATGCGATGTAGAAGGTTTAGCTTCAAATCAATGCGATACACAGGATTGAGCTTCAAACCAATGTGAAGTAGAAGGCATAGCTTCAAATCCATGCGGAACAAATGATTTTTCTTCAAATACTTGCAATATAAGTGTTATAGCTTCAAATGGAAGCGAAACAAAAGAGTTAGCTTCAAATCCAAGCGAAACACATGATTTGGCTTCAAATCAAAGCGAAAAACATGATTTGGCTTCAAATCAAAGCGAATTAGAAGGCTTAGCTTCAAATCCATGCGACTCAAATGGTTTAGCTTCAAACCAGTGCGAAGTAGAAGGCTTAGATCCAAATCCATTCGAAACACATTATTTAGCTTCAAATCAACGCGAAACACATGGTATAGCTTCGTATTCTTGCGAAACAATTGCGTTAGCTTTAGATACTTGTGATAAACATGATTTAGAATCAACTGCATGCGAAACAAACGAGTAGAGCTTCAAATCCATGCGGAACACATGATTATGCTTTAAATCAATGCAAACTAGAAGGCTTAACTTCAAATCCATGCGAAACACATGATTTAGCTTCAAATCAATGCGAAGTAGAAGGTTTAGCTTCAAATCCGTGCGAAGCAAATGATTTTGGAATGAAATACTTGCGATATAAGTGATATAGCTTCAATGCAGGCGCAACAAACGAGTTAGCTTCAAATCCATGAGAAATACATGATTTAGCTTCAAATCAATGCGAAGTACAGGGATTAGATTCACATCCATGCCCAACAAATGGCTTAGCTTCAAATACTTGTGATATACATGACTTAGATTCAACTGCATTCGAAACAAACGAGTTAGCTTCAAATCCAAGCGAAACACATGATTTACCTTCAAATACTTGCGGTATAACTGAAATAGCTTCATATGCAGGCGAAACGATCGAGTTAGTTTCAAATACATGCGACACACATGATTTAGATGTAAATCAATGCGACGTAGAAGGCATAGCTTCAAATCCATGCGAAACAAATCATTTAGCTTCAAATAGTTGCGACACAAATGATTTAACATCAAATAATCGCGATATAAGTGATATAGCTTCAAATACGGACGAAACAAACGAGTTAGATTCAAATCCATGCGACACAACTGATTTAACATCAAATACTCGCGATATAAGTGATATAGCTTCAAATACGGACGAAACAAACGAGTTAGCTTCAAATCCATGCGAAGCAAATGATTTATTTTCAAGTCAATTCTTAGTAGAAGGATTAGCTTCAAATCCATGCAAAAACATGATTTAGCTTCATTTCAATGCCAAGTAGAAGGGTTAGCTTCAAATCCACGCGAAACAAATGGTTTACCTTCAAATACTTGTGATATACATGATTTAGCTTCAACTACGTGCGAAACAAACGAGTTAGCTTCAAGTCCAAGCGAAACACATGATTTAGCTTCAAATCAATGCGAACTAGAAGGGTTAGCTTCAAATCCATGCGAAAAACATGATTTAGCTTGAAATGAGTGCGAAGTAGAAGGCTTAGCTTCAAATGCAGGCGGAACAAACGAGTTAGCTTCAAATCCATGCGAAACATATTATCAAGCTTCAAATGTACGCGAAACACATGGTATAGCTTCGTATTCTTGCGAAACAAATGCGTTAGCTTTAGATACTTGTGATAAACATGATTTAGAATCAACTGCATGCGAAACAAACGAGTAGAGCTTCAAATCCATGCAAAACACAGGATTTAGCTTCAAATCAATGCGAAGTAGAGGGCTTAGCTTCAAATCCATGCGCAACAAGTGGTTTAGCTTCAAATACTTGTGATATACATGACTTAGCTTCAACTGCATGCGAAACAAACGAGTTAGCATCAAATCCATGCGAAACACATGATTCAGCTGCAAAATGCGATGTCGAAGGTTTAGCTTCAAATCCATGCGAAACAAATGGTTTAGCTACAAATACTTGTGATATACATTATTTAGCTACAACAGCATGCGAAACAAACGAGTTAGCATCAAATCCATGCGAAACACATGATTAAGCTTCAAATCAATGCGATGTATATCATTTGCTTCAAATCCATGCGAAACACATGATTTAGCTTCAAATCAATGCGATGTAGAATGTTTAGTTTCAAATCCATGCGATACACATGATTCAGCTGCAAATCAATGCGATGTAGAAGGTTTAGCTTCAAATCCATGCGATACACAAGATTTAGCTTCAAATCAATGCAATGTAGAAGGTTCAGCTTCAGATCCACGCGAAACAAATGATTTAGCAGCAGATACTTGTTATATTAGTGATATAGCTTCAAATGCAGACTAATCAAACGAGTTAGCTACAAAATCCACGCGATACACATGATTTACCTTCATATCCGAGGGAAACACATGATTTAGCTTCCAATCAGTGCGGAGTAGAAGGCCCATCTTCAAATCCATACGAAATAAATGGTTTAGCTTCGACTACTTGTGATATACATGATTTAGCTTCAACTGCATGCGAAACAAACGATTTAGCTTCAAATCAATGCGATGTAGAAGGTTTAGCTTCAAATCCATGCGAAACAAATGATTTAGCATCAGATACTTGCGATATAATCGAAATAGCTTCAAATGAAGGGGAAACCAACGAGTTAGTTTCAAATCGATGTAAAACACACGTTTAAGCTTCAAATCAATGCGATGTAGAAGGTTTAGCTTCAAATCCATGCGAAACAAATGGTTTAGCTTCAAATGAATGCGAAGTAGGAGGCTTAGCTTCAATTCCATGTAAAACAAATGGTTTAGCTACAAATACTTGTGATATACATTATTTAGCTACAACTGCATGCGAAACGAACGAGTCAGCTTCAAATCCATGCGAAACACACGACTTAGCTTCAAATCAATGCGATGTAGAAGGTTTAGCTTCAAATCAATAAGAGGTAGAAGGTTTAGCTTCAAACCAATAGAATTTAGAAGGTTTAGCTTCAAATCAATGCGATGTAGAAGGTTTAGCTTCAAATCCATACGAAAAACATGATTTAGCTTCAAATCAATTCGAAGGACAAGGCTTAGATTCAAATCCATGCGAAACAAATGATTTAGCATTCAAATGAATGCGAAGTAGAAGGCTTAGCTTCAAATCCATGCAAAACAAATGGTTTAGCTACAAATACTTGTGATATACATTATTTAGCTACAACTGCATGCGAAATGAACGAGTTAGCTTCAATCCATGCGAAACACACGATTTAGCTTCAAATACTTGCGATATAAGTGATCTAGCTTCAAATACAGGCGAAACGAACGAGTTAGCTTCGAATCCATGCGAAACACATGATTCAGCTGCAAATCAATGCGATGTAGAAGGTTTAGCTTCAAATCCATGCCAAACACATGATTTAGATTCAAATTAATGAGAAGTAGAAGGCATAGCTTAAAATACATGAGAGATAATTGATTTAGCTTCAGATAGTTGCGATATAAGTGATATAGCTTCAAATGCAGAGGAAACAAACGAGTTAGCACCAAATCCATGCAAAACACATGATTATGCTTCCCGAGAAACAATTGGTTTAGCATCAAATATTTGTGATACACATGATTTAGCTCCAACTGTATGCGAAACAAACGAGGTAGCTTCAAATACAAGTGAGACACATGATTTATGATCAAATTAATGCGAAGTAGAAGGCTTAGCTTCCAATCCAAGCGAAACACATGATATAGCTTCAAATCAATGCGAAGTAGAAGGATTAGCTTCAAATCCGGGCGGAAAAAACAATTGAACTTCAAACACTTCGGATATGGGTGATATAGCTTCAGCTGCATGCGAACAAACGAGTTGGCTTTAAATCCATGCAAAACACATGATTAAGTTGCAAATCAATGCGATGTAGAAGGTTTAGCTTCAAATCCATGCGAAACATATGATATAGCTTCAAATCAATGCGAAGTAGAAGGCTTGGCTTCAAATCAATCCGAAACAAATTGCTTAGCTTCAAATACTTGTTATATACATGATATAGCTTTATATGCAGGCGGAACAAACGAGTTAGCTTCAAATACGTGCGAAACACATGATTATGCTTCAAATCAATGCGAAGTAGAATGCTTAACTTCAATTCCATGCCAATCAAAAGGTTTAGCTTCAAATACTTGTGATATACATAATTTGGCTTGAACTGCAGTCGTAATAAACGAGTTTGCTTCAAATCCAAGCAAAACACATGATTTAGCTTCAAATCAATGCGAAGTAGAAGGATTAGCTTCAAATCCGTGCGGAACAAACGATTGAACATCAAACACTTCGGATATAGGTGATATAGCTTCAGCTGCATGCGAATCAAAGTAGTTAGCTTCAAGTCCATTCGAAACACATGATTTAGCTGCAAATCAATGCCATGTAGAGGTTTAACTTCAAATCCATGCGAAACAAATGATTTAGCATCAGATACTTGTTATATAAGTATAGCTTCAAATGCAGGGGAAACAAACGAGATAGCTTCAAATCCAAGCGAAGCACATGATTTAGCTTCAAATCAAAGGGATGTAGAAGGTTTAGCTTCAAATCCATGGGAAACAAATGATTTAGCTACAGATGCTGGCGATATAAGTGATATAGCTTTAAATGCTGACGAAACAAACGGGTTAGCTTCAACTCCATGCGAAACATATGATTTAGCTTCAAATCAATAAGATGTAGCAGGTTTAGGTTGAAATCAATGCGATGTAGAAGGTTTAACTTCACATTCATGCGACACAAATGATTTAGCGTCAGATACTTGCGATATAAGTGATATAGCCTCAAATGCAGAGGAAGCAAACGAGTTAGCTTCAAATTCATGCAAAACACACGATTAAGTTTCAGATCAATTATATGTAGACGGTTCAGCTTAAAAAACAATGCGACACAAATGATTTAGCTTCAGATACTTGCGATATGAGTGATATAGCATCAAAAGCAGACGAAACAAACGAGTTAGCTTCAAATACACGCGAAACACATGATATAGCTGCAAATCAATGCGATGTAGAAGGTTTAGCTTCAAATCCACGCGAAACAAATGACATAGCTTCAAACACTTGGGAAATAAGTTGTATAGCTTCAAATGCAGACGAATAAAAGCTTCAAAATCCATGCGATACACATGATGTAGCTTCAAATCAATGCGAAGTAGAAGGATTAGCTTCAAATCCGTGCGGAACAAACGATTGAACTTCAAACACTTCGGATATATGTGATATAGCTTCAGCTGCATGCGAAACATACGAGTTAGCTTTAAATCCATGCGAAACACATGATTTAGCTGCAAATCAATGCGATGTAGAAGGTTTAGCTTCAAATCAATGGTAAACAAATGATTTAGCTTCAGATGCTTGCGATATAAGTGATATAGCTTCAAATGCTGACGAAACAAACGGGTTAGCTTCAACTCCATGCGAAACACATGATTTACCTTCAAATCAATAAGATGTAGAATGTTTAGCTTCAAATCCAAACGAAGCGCATGATTTAGCTTCAAACCAATGCGATGTAGAAGGTTTAGCATCAAATCCTTGCGAAACAAATGATTTAGCTTCAAACACTTGGGATATAAGTGATATAGCTTCAAATGCAGACGAATCAAACGAGTTAGCATCGAAATCCATGCGATACACGTGATTTAGCTTCGAATCAATGCGAAGTAGAAGGCTAAGCTTCAAATTAATGCAAAAAAATGATTTAGCTTCAGATACTTGCAATATAAGTGATATAGCTTCAAATGCAGGAGGAACGAACGAGATAGCTTCAAATCCATGCGAATCACATGATTTAGATTCAAATCAATGAGAAGTAGAAGGCAAAGCTTCAAATACATGAGAGATAATTGATTTAGCTTCAGATAGTTGCGATATAAGTGATATAGCTTCAAATGCAGAGGAAACAAACGAGTTAGCATCAAATCCATGCCAAACAATTGATTTAACTTCTCGAGAAACAATTGGTTTAGCATCAAATATTTGTGATACACATGATTTAGCTTCAACTGCAAGCGAAACAAACGAGGTAGCTTCAAATCCAAGCGAAATACATGATTTATGATCAAATTAATGCGAAGTAGGAGGCTTAGCTTCAAATCCGTGCGGAACAAACGATTGAACTTCAAACACTTCGGATATAGGTGATATAGCTTCAGCTGCATGCAAATCAAAGCAGTTAGCTTCAAGTCCATGCGAAACACATGATTTAGCTGCAAATCAATGCCATGTAGAAGGTTTAACTTCAAATCCATGCGAAACAAATGATTTAGCATCAGATACTTGTTATATAAGTGATATAGCTTCAAATGCAGGGGAAATAAACTAGTTAGCTTGAAATCCATGCAAAACACATGATTAAGCCTCAAGTCATTGCTATGTAGAAGATTAGCCTCAAATACATGCGACACAAATGATTTACCTTCAGATACATGCGACACAAGTGATATAGCTTAAAATGCTGACGAAACAAACGGGTTAGCTTCAACTCCATGCGAAACACATTATTTACCTTCAAATCAATGAGATGTAGAATGTTTAGCTTCAAATCCTAACGAAGCGCATGATTTAGCTTCAAACCAATGCGATGTAGAAGGTTTAGCATCAAATCCTTGCGAAACAAATGATTTAGCTTCAAACACTTGGGATATAAGT
The DNA here is from genome assembly GCF_051020955.1 of Megalopta genalis. Classification (NCBI taxonomy): domain Eukaryota; kingdom Metazoa; phylum Arthropoda; class Insecta; order Hymenoptera; family Halictidae; genus Megalopta; species Megalopta genalis. The sequence continues at coordinate 73,328 of NW_027477132.1, forward strand.
GATATAGCTTCAAATGCAGGCGAATCAAACGAGTTAGCATCGAAATCCATGCGATACACGTGATTTAGCTTCGAATCAATGCGAAGTAGAAGGCTTAGCTTCAAATCCAGGCGACACAACTGATTGAGCATCAAATACTTGCGATATAAATGATATAGCTTCAAATGCAGGCGAAAAAAACGAGTTAGCTTCAAATCCATGCGAAACACATGATTTAGATGCAAATCACTGCGACGTAGAAGGCTTAGCTTCAAGTCCATGCGAAACGAATGATTTACCTTCAAATACTTGCGAATATAAGGGATACAGCTTCAAATGTATGCGAAACAAACGAGTTAGCTTCAAATACTTGCGATATAAATGAAGTAGGTTCAAAAGCAGGAAAACAAACGAGTTAGCTTCAAATCCATGCGAAACACATGATTTAGCTTCATATCAATTCGAAGTAGAAAGCTTAACTTCAAATGCATGCGACACAACTGATTGAGCATCAAATACTTGCGATATAATTGATATAGCTTCAAATGCAGGCGACACAAACGAGTTAGCTTCAAATCCATGCGAAACACATGATTTAGCCTCATATCAATGCGAAGTAGAAGGCTTAGCTTCAAATCCATGCTACACAACTGATTGAGCATCAAATACTTGTGATATAAATGATATAGCTTCAAATGTAGGCGAAAAAAACGAGTTAGCTTCAAATCCATGCGAAACACATGATTTAGATGCAAATCACTGCGACGTAGAAGGCTTAGCTTCAAGTCCATGCGAAACGAATGATTTACCTTCAAATACTTGCGAATATAAGGGATACAGCTTCAAATGTATGCGAAACAAACGAGTTAGCTTCAAATACTTGCGATATAAATGAAGTAGGTCAAAAGCAGGAAAACAAACGAGTTAGCTTCAAATCCATGCGAAACACATGATTTAGCTTCATATCAATTCGAAGTAGAAGGCTTAGCTTCAAATGCATGCGACACAACTGATTGAGCATCAAATACTTGCGATATAATTGATATAGCTTCAAATGCAGGCGACACAAACGAGTTAGCTTCAAATCCATGCGAAACACATGATTTAGCTTCAAATCAATGCGCAGTAAAAGGCTTTGCTTCAAATCCGTGCGAAACGAATGATTTAGCTTCAAATACTTGCGGTATAAATGTAATAGCATCAACTGCAGGCGGAACAAACAAGTTAGCTTCAAATCCATGCGCATCATAAGATTTAAGTTCTCATCAATGGGAAGTAGAAGGCTTAGCTTCAATTCCAAGCGAAACACCTGATTTAGCTTCAAATCAGTGCGAAGTAGAAGGCATAGTTTCAAAACCATTCGAATCTAATGGTTCGGCTTCAAACACTTGTGAAAAATATGATTTAGCTTCAAAATCATGCGAAACACATGGTTTAACTTAATATTGATGCGAAACGAAAGGTTCAGCTCCAAATACTTGTGATATACATGATTTAGCTTCAACTGCATCTGAAACAATCGTGTTAGCTTAAACTCAAAGCGAAACATATGATTTAGCTTCAAATCAATGCGAAGTAGAAGGCTTAGCTTCAAATCCATGCGATAGAAATCGTTTAGCTGCAAATACTTGTGTCATACATGACTTAGCTTCAGCGGCATTCGAAACAGACGAGTTAGCTTCTTATCCACGCGAAATACATTATTTAGCTTCAAACCAATGCGAAGTAGAGGGCTTAGCTTCAAATCCATGCGAAACGAATGATTTAACGTCAAATACTTGCGATATAATTGATATAGCTTCAAATGCAGACGACACAAACGAGTTAGCTTCAAATCATGCGAAACACATGATTTATCTTCAAATCAATGCGATGTAAAAGATTTAGCTTCAAATCTGAGCGAAAAAAATGATTTAGCTTCAAATACTTGCGATATATGTGATATAGCTTCATATGCAGGCGAAACGAACGAGTTAGCTTCAAATCCATGCGAAACACATGATTTAGCTTCAAATCAATGCGAAGTAGAAGGTTTATCTTCAAATCAGTGCGAAGCAAATGATTTTGGCATCAAATCCTTGCGATATAAGTGATATAGCTTCAATGCAGGCCAAACAAACGAGTTACTTTCAAATCCATGAGAAACACATGACTTAGCTTCAAACCAATGCGAAGTAGAGGGCTTAGCTTCAAATCCATGCTACACAACTGATTGAGCATCAAATACTTGCGATATAAATGATATAGCTTCAAATGCAGGCGAAAAAAACGAGTTAGCTTCAAATCCATGCGAAACACATGATTTAGATGCAAATCATTGCGACGTAGAAGGCTTAGCTTCAAGTCCATGCGAAACGAATGATTTACCTTCAAATACTTGCGAATATAAGGGATACAGCTTCAAATGTATGCGAAACAAACGAGTTAGCTTCAAATACTTGCGATATAAATGAAGTAGGTTCAAAAGCAGGAAAACAAACGAGTTAGCTTCAAATCCATGCGAAACACATGATTTAGCTTCATATCAATTCGAAGTAGAAGGCTTAGCTTCAAATGCATGCGACACAACTGATTGAGCATCAAATACTTGCGATATAATTGATATAGCTTCAAATCCATGCGCATCATAAGATTTAAGTTCTAATCAATGGGAAGTAGAAGGCTTAGCTTCAAATCCAAGCGAAACACCTGATTTAGCTTCAAATCAGTGCGAAGTAGAAGGCATAGTTTCAAAACCATTCGAATCTAATGGTTCGGCTTCAAACACTTGTGAAAAATATGATTTAGCTTCAAAATCATGCGAAACACATGGTTTAACTTAATATTGATGCGAAACGAAAGGTTCAGCTCCAAATACTTGTGATATACATGATTTAGCTTCAACTGCATCTGAAACAAACGTGTTAGCTTAAACTCAAAGCGAAACATATGATTTAGCTTCAAATCAATGCGAAGTAGAAGGCTTAGCTTCAAATCCATGCGATAGAAATCGTTTAGCTGCAAATACTTGTGACATACATGACTTAGCTTCAGCTGCATTCGAAACAGACGAGTTAGCTTCTTATCCACGCGAAATACATTATTTAGCTTCAAACCAATGCGAAGTAGAGGGCTTAGCTTCAAATCCATGCGAAACGAAAGATTTAACGTCAAATACTTGGGATATAATTGATATAGCTTCAAATGCAGGCGACACAAACGAGTTAGCTTCAAATCCATGCGAAACACATGATTTATCTTCAAATCAATTCGATGTAAAAGGTTTAGCTTCAAATCTGAGCGAAAAAAATGATTTAGCTTCAAATACTTGCGATATATGTGATATAGCTTCATATGCAGGCGAAACGAACGAGTTAGCTTCAAATCCATGCGAAACACATGATTTAGCTTCAAATCAATGCGAAGTAGGTTTATCTTCAAATCAGTGCGAAGCAAATGATTTTGGCATCAAATCCTAGCGATATAAGTGATATAGCTTCATTGCAGGCCAAACAAACGAGTTACTTTCAAATCCATGAGAAACACATGACTTAGCTTCAAACCAATGCGAAGTAGAGGGCTTAGCTTCAAATCCATGCGAAACGAATGATTTAACGTCAAATACTTGCGAATATAAGGATAACAGCTTCAAATGTGTGCGAAACAAACGAGTTAGCTTCAAATACTTGCGATATAAATAAGGTAGGTTCAAAAGCAGAAAAACGAACGAGTTAGCTTCAAATCCATGCGAAACACATGATTTAGCTTCATATCAATTCGAAGTAGAAGGCTTAGCTTCAAATGCATGCGACACAACTGATTGAGCATCAAATTCTTGCGATATAATTGATATAGCTTCAAATGCAGGCGACACAAACGAGTTAGCATCAAATCCATGCGAAACACATGATTTAGCTTCAAATCAATGCGCAGTAAAAGGCTTAGCTTCAAATCCGTGCGAAACGAATGATTTAGCTTCAAATACTTGCGGTATAAATGTAATAGCATCAACTGCAGGCGGAACAAACAAGTTAGCTTCAAATCCATGCGTATCATAAGATTTAAGTTCTAATCAATGGGAAGTAGAAGGCTTAGCTTCAAATCCAAGCGAAACACCTGATTTAGCTTCAAATCAGTGCGAAGTAGAAGGCATAGTTTCAAAACCATTCGAATCTAATGGTTCGGCTTCAAACACTTGTGAAAAATATGATTTAGCTTCAAAATCATGCGAAACACATGGTTTAACTTAATATTGATGCGAAACGAAAGGTTCAGCTCCAAATACTTGTGATATACATGATTTAGCTTCAACTGCATCTGAAACAAACGTGTTAGCTTAAACTCAAAGCGAAACATATGATTTAGCTTCAAATCAATGCGAAGTAGAAGGCTTAGCTTCAAATCCATGCGATAGAAATCGTTTAGCTGCAAATACTTGTGACATACATGACTTAGCTTCAGCTGCATTCGAAACAGACGAGTTAGCTTCTTATCCACGCGAAATACATTATTTAGCTTCAAACCAATGCGAAGTAGAGGGCTTAGCTTCAAATCCATGCGAAACGAAAGATTAACGTCAAATACTTGGGATATAATTGATATAGCTTCAAATGCAGGCGACACAAACGAGTTAGCTTCAAATCCATGCGAAACACATGATTTATCTTCAAATCAATTCGATGTAAAAGGTTTAGCTTCAAATCTGAGCGAAAAAAATGATTTAGCTTCAAATACTTGCGATATATGTGATATAGCTTCATATGCAGGCGAAACGAACGAGTTAGCTTCAAATCCATGCGAAACACATGATTTAGCTTCAAATCAATGCGAAGTAGGTTTATCTTCAAATCAGTGCGAAGCAAATGATTTTGGCATCAAATCCTAGCGATATAAGTGATATAGCTTCATTGCAGGCCAAACAAACGAGTTACTTTCAAATCCATGAGAAACACATGACTTAGCTTCAAACCAATGCGAAGTAGAGGGCTTAGCTTCAAATCCATGCGAAACGAATGATTTAACGTCAAATACTTGCGAATATAAGGATAACAGCTTCAAATGTGTGCGAAACAAACGAGTTAGCTTCAAATACTTGCGATATAAATAAGGTAGGTTCAAAAGCAGAAAAACGAACGAGTTAGCTTCAAATCCATGCGAAACACATGATTTAGCTTCATATCAATTCGAAGTAGAAGGCTTAGCTTCAAATGCATGCGACACAACTGATTGAGCATCAAATTCTTGCGATATAATTGATATAGCTTCAAATGCAGGCGACACAAACGAGTTAGCATCAAATCCATGCGAAACACATGATTTAGCTTCAAATCAATGCGCAGTAAAAGGCTTAGCTTCAAATCCGTGCGAAACGAATGATTTAGCTTCAAATACTTGCGGTATAAATGTAATAGCATCAACTGCAGGCGGAACAAACAAGTTAGCTTCAAATCCATGCGTATCATAAGATTTAAGTTCTAATCAATGGGAAGTAGAAGGCTTAGCTTCAAATCCAAGCGAAACACCTGATTTAGCTTCAAATCAGTGCGAAGTAGAAGGCATAGTTTCAAAACCATTCGAATCTAATGGTTCGGCTTCAAACACTTGTGAAAAATATGATTTAGTTTCAAAATCATGCGAACACATGGTTTGACTTAATATTGATGCGAAACGAAAGGTTCAGCTCCAAATACTTGTGATATACATGATTTAGCTTCAACTGCATCTGAAACAAACGTGTTAGCTTAAACTCAAAGCGAAACATATGATTTAGCTTCAAATCAATGCGAAGTAGAAGGCTTAGCTTCAAATCCATGCGATAGAAATCGTTTAGCTGCAAATACTTGTGACATACATGACTTAGCTTCAGCTGCATTCGAAACAGACGAGTTAGCTTCTTATCCACGCGAAATACATTATTTAGCTTCAAACCAATGCGAAGTAGAGGGCTTAGCTTCAAATCCATGCGAAACGAATGATTTAACGTCAAATACTTGCGATATAATTGATATAGCTTCAAATGCAGACGACACAAACGAGTTAGCTTCAAATCCATGCGAAACACATGATTTATCTTCAAATCAATGCAATGTAAAAGGTTTAGCTTCAAATCTGAGCGAAAAAAATGATTTAGCTTCAAATACTTGCGATATATGTGATATAGCTTCATATGCAGGCGAAACGAACGAGTTAGCTTCAAATCCATGCGAAACACATGATTTAGCTTCAAATCAATGCGAAGTAGAAGGTTTATCTTCAAATCAGTGCGAAGCAAATGATTTTGGCATCAAATCCTTGCGATATAAGTGATATAGCTTCAATGCAGGCCAAACAAACGAGTTACTTTCAAATCCATGAGAAACACATGACTTAGCTTCAAACCAATGCGAAGTAGAGGGCTTAGCTTCAAATCCATGCTACACAACTGATTGAGCATCAAATACTTGCGATATAAATGATATAGCTTCAAATGCAGGCGAAAAAAACGAGTTAGCTTCAAATCCATGCGAAACACATGATTTAGATGCAAATCATTGCGACGTAGAAGGCTTAGCTTTAAGTCCATGCGAAACGAATGATTTACCTTCAAATACTTGCGAATATAAGGGATACAGCTTCAAATGTATGCGAAACAAACGAGTTAGCTTCAAATACTTGCGATATAAATGAAGTAGGTTCAAAAGCAGGAAAACAAACGAGTTAGCTTCAAATCCATGCGAAACACATGATTTAGCTTCATATCAATTCGAAGTAGAAGGCTTAGCTTCAAATGCATGCGACACAACTGATTGAGCATCAAATACTTGCGATATAATTGATATAGCTTCAAATCCATGCGCATCATAAGATTTAAGTTCTAATCAATGGGAAGTAGAAGGCTTAGCTTCAATTCCAAGCGAAACACCTGATTTAGCTTCAAATCAGTGCGAAGTAGAAGGCATAGTTTCAAAACCATTCGAATCTAATGGTTCGGCTTCAAACACTTGTGAAAAATATGATTTAGCTTCAAAATCATGCGAAACACATGGTTTAACTTAATATTGATGCGAAACGAAAGGTTCAGCTCCAAATACTTGTGATATACATGATTTAGCTTCAACTGCATCTGAAACAATCGTGTTAGCTTAAACTCAAAGCGAAACATATGATTTAGCTTCAAATCAATGCGAAGTAGAAGACTTAGCTTCAAATCCATGCGATAGAAATCGTTTAGCTGCAAATACTTGTGACATACATGACTTAGCTTCAGCTGCATTCGAAACAGACGAGTTAGCTTCTTATCCACGCGAAATACATTATTTAGCTTCAAACCAATGCGAAGTAGAGGGCTTAGCTTCAAATCCATGCGAAACACATGATTTAGCTTCAAATCAAAGCGAAGTAGAAGGTTAATCTTCAAATCAGTGCGAAGCAAATGATTTTGGCATCAAATCCTTGCGATATAAGTGATATAGCTTCAATGCAGGCCAAACAAACGAGTTACTTTCAAATCCATGAGAAACACATGACTTAGCTTCAAACCAATGCGAAGTAGAGGGCTTAGCTTCAAATCCATGCGAAACGAATGATTTAACGTCAAATACTTGCGAATATAAGGGATACAGCTTCAAATGTGTGCGAAACAAACGAGTTAGCTTCAAATACTTGCGATATAAATCAGATAGGTTCAAAACCAGAAAAACGAACGACTTAGCTTCAAATCCATGCCAAACACATGATTTAGCCTCATATCAATGCGAAGTAGAAGGCTTAGCTTCAAATCCATGCGATAGAAATCGTTTAGCTGCAAATACTTGTGACATACATGACTTAGCTTCAGCTGCATTCGAAACAGACGAGTTAGCTTCTTATCCACGCGAAATACATTATTTAGCTTCAAACCAATGCGAAGTAGAGGGCTTAGCTTCAAATCCATGCGAAACGAATGATTTAACGTCAAATACTTGCGATATAATTGATATAGCTTCAAATGCTGGCGACACAAACGAGTTAGCTTCAAATCCATGCGAAACACATGATTTATCTTCAAATCAATTCGATGTAAAAGGTTTAGCTTCAAATCTGAGCGAAAAAAATGATTTAGCTTCAAATACTTGCGATATATGTGATGTAGCTTCATATGCAGGCGAAACGAACGAGTTAGCTTCAAATCCATGCGAAACACATGATTTAGCTTCAAATCAATGCGAAGTAGGTTTATCTTCAAATCAGTGCGAAGCAAATGATTTTGGCATCAAATCCTAGCGATATATGTGATATAGCTTCAATGCAGGCCAAACAAACGAGTTACTTTCAAATCCATGAGAAACACATGACTTAGCTTCAAACCAATGCGAAGTAGAGGGCTTAGCTTCAAATCCATGCGAAACGAATGATTTAACGTCAAATACTTGCGAATATAAGGGATACAGCTTCAAATGTGTGCGAAACAAACGAGTTAGCTTCAAATACTTGCGATATAAATGAGGTAGGTTCAAAAGCAGAAAAACGAACGACTTAGCTTCAAATCCATGCGAAACACATGATTTAGCCTCATATCAATGCGAAGTAGAAGGCTTAGCTTCAAATGCATGCGACACAACTGATTGAACATCAAATACTTGCGATATAATTGATATAGCTTCAAATGCAGGCGACACAAACGAGTTAGCTTCAAATCCATGCGAAACACATGATTTAGCTTCAAATCAATGCGATGAAAAAGGTTTAGCTGCAAATCTGAGCGAAAAAAATGATTTAGCTTGAAATACTTGCGATATATGTGACATAGCTTCATATGCAGACGAAACGAACGAGTTAGCTTCAAATCCATGCGAAACACATGATTTAGCTTCAAATAAATGCGAAGTAGAAGGTTTATCTTCAAATCAGTGCGAAGCAAATGATTTTGGCATCATATCCTTGCGATATAAGTGATATAGCTTCAATGCAGGCCAAACAAACGAGTTACTTTCAAATCCATGAGAAACACATGACTTAGCTTCAAACCAATGCGAAGTAGAGGGCTTAGATTCAAATCCATGCGAAACGAATGATTTAATTTCAAATACTTGCGAATATAAGGGATACAGCTTCAAATGTGTGCGAAACAAACGAGTTAGCTTCAAATACTTGCGATATAAATGAGGTAGGTTCAAAAGCAGAAAAACGAACGACTTAGCTTCAAATTCATTCGAAACACATGATTTAGCCTCATATCAATGCGAAGTAGAAGGCTTAGCTTCAAATCCATGCTACACAACTGATTGAGCATCAAATACTTGCGATATAAATGATATAGCTTCAAATGCAGGCGAAACAAACGAGTTAGCTTCAAATCCATGCGAAACACATGATTTAGATGCAAATCACTGCGACGTAGAAGGCTTAGCTTCAAGTCCATGCGAAACGAATGATTTACCTTCAAATACTTGCGAATATAAGGGATACAGCTTCAAATGTATGCGAAACAAACGAGTTAGCTTCTAATACTTGCGATATAAATGAAGTAGGTTCAAAAGCAGGAAAACAAACGAGTTAGCTTCAAATCCATGCGAAACACATGATTTAGCTTCATATCAATTCGAAGTAGAAGGCTTAGCTTCAAATGCATGCGACACAACTGATTGAGCATCAAATACTTGCGATATAATTGATACAGCTTCAAATGCAGGCGACACAAACGAGTTAGCTTCAAATCCATGCGAAACACATGATTTAGCTTCAAATCAATGCGCAGTAAAAGGCTTAGCTTCAAATCCGTGCGAAACGAATGATTTAGCTTCAAATACTTACGGTATAAATGTAATAGCATCAACTGCAGGCGGAACAAACAAGTTAGCTTCAAATCCATGCGTATCATAAGATTTAGCTTCTAATCAATGGGAAGTAGAAGGCTTAGCTTCAAATCCAAGCGAAACACCTGATTTAGCTTCAAATCAGTGCGAAGTAGAAGGCATAGTTTCAAAACCATTCGAATCTAATGGTTCGGATTCAAACACTTGTGAAAAATATGATTTAGCTTCAAATTCATGCGAAATGAACAGTTTAGCTTCAGATTCATGCGACATACACGAATCAGCTTCAAATTCACGCGAAACATACGATTTAGCTTCAATATCATGCGAAACACACGATTTCGATTGAAATTCGTGCGAAATAACGCTTTTAAATAATCCATTTCGCTTCAAATTCATGCGAAATGAACAATTTAACTTCAGATTCATACGAAATACAAGAATTAGCTTTAAATCCACGCGAAATATACGATTTAGCTTCAGTATCATGCGAAACACACGATTTTGCTTCAAATTCGTGCGAATTGCGATTTTAAACGAACGATTTAGTTTCAAATTCATGCGAAATGAACAATTTAGCTTCAGATTCATACGAAATACACGAAGTAGCTTTAAATCCACGCGAAACATGCGATTTAGCTTCAATATCATGCGATAAACACGATTTCGCTTCAAATTCGTGCGAAATAGCGACTTTAAACAAACGATTTAGCTTCAAATTCATGCGGAATACACGAATCAGCTTCAAATTCACGCGAAACATACGATTAGCTTCAATATCATGCGAAACACACGATTTCGCTTCATATTCGTGCGAAATAACGATTTAAATAATCGATTTCGCATCAAATTCATGCGAAATGAACAATTTAACTTCAGATTCATACGAAATACAAGAATTAGCTTTAAATCCTCGCGAAATATACGATTTAGCTACAGTATCATGCGATAAACACGATTCCGCTACAAATTCGAGCGAAATAGCGATTTTAAACAAACGATTCAGCTTCAAATTGATGCGAAATGAACAATTTAGCTTCAGATTCATGCGAAATACACGAATTAGCTTTAAATCAACGCGAAATATACGATTTAGCTTCAATATCATGCGAAACACACGATTTCGCTTCAAATTCGTGCGATGTAAAGGTTTTTAACAAACGATTTAGCTTCAAATTTATGCGAAATGAACAATTTAGCTCAGATTCATGCGAAATACACGAATCAGCTCCAAATTCACGCGAAACATACGATTTAGCTTCAATATCATGCGAAACACACGAATTCTCTTCAAATTCGTGCGAAATAACGATTTTAAATAATTGATTTTGCTTCAAATTCATGCGAAATGAACAGTCTAGCTTCAGATTCATGCGAAATACACGAATTAGCTTTAAATCCACGCGAAATATACGATTTAGCTTCAATATCATGCGAAACACACGATTTCGCTGCAAATTCGTGCGAAATAGCGATTTTAAACAAACGATTTAGCTTCAAATTCATGCGAAATGAACAGTTTAGCTTCAGATTCATGCGAAATACACGAATTAGCTTAAATCCACGCGCAACATACGATTTAGCTTCAATATCATGCGAAACACACGATTTCGCTTCAAATTCGTGCGAAATAGCGATTTTAAACAAACGATCTAGCTTCAAATTGATGCGAATGAACAATTTAGCTTCAGATTCATGCGAAATACACGAATTAGATTTAAATCAACGCGAATATACGATTTAGCTTCAATATCATGCGAAACACACGATTTTGCTTCAAATTCGTGCGAAATAGTGATTTTAAACAAAAGATTTTGCTTCAAATCCATGCGAAATGAAACAGTTTAGCTTCAGATTCATGTGACATACACCGAATCAGCTTCAAATTCACGCGAAACATACGATTTAGCTTCAATATCGTGCGAAACACACGATTTCGATTGAAATTCGTGCGAAATAACGCTTTTAAATAATCCATTTCGCTTCAAATTCATGCGAAATGAACAATTTAACTTCAGATTCATACGAAATACAAGAATTAGCTTTAAATCCACGCGAAATATACGATTTAGCTTCAGTATCATGCGAAACACACGATTTTTGCTTCAAATTCGTGCGAAATTGCGATTTTAAACGAACGATTTAGTTTCAAATTCATGCGAAATGAACAATTAGCTTCAGATTCATACGAAATACACGAATTAGCTTTAAATCCACGCGAAACATGCGATTTAGCTTCAATATCATGCGATAAACACGATTTCGCTTCAAATTCGTGCGAAATAGCGACTTTAAACAAACGATTTAGCTTCAAATTCATGCGGAATACACGAATCAGCTTCAAATTCACGCGAAACATACGATTTAGCTTCAATATCATGCGAAACACACGATTTCGCTTCATATTCGTGCGAAATAACGATTTTAAATAATCGATTTCGCATCAAATTCATGCGAAATGAACAATTTAACTTCAGATTCATACGAAATACAAGAATTAGCTTTAAATCCTCGCGAAATATACGATTTAGCTACAGTATCATGCGATAAACACGATTCCGCTACAAATTCGAGCGAAATAGCGATTTTAAACAAACGATTCAGCTTCAAATTGATGCGAAATGAACAATTTAGCTTCAGATTCATGCGAAATACAACGAATTAGCTTTAAATCAACGCGAAATATACGATTTAGCTTCAATATCATGCGAAACACACGATTTCGCTTCAAATTCGTGCGAAATAGCGATTTTAAACAAAAGATTTAGCTTCAAATTCATGCGAAATGAACAGTTTAGCTTCAGATTCATGCGAAATACACGAATTAGCTTTAAATCCACGCGAATCATACGATTTAGCTTCAATATCATGCGAAACACACGATTTCGCTTCAAATTCGTGCGAAATAGCGATTTTAAACAAACGATTTAGCTTCAAATTGATGCGAAAATGAACAATTTAGCTTCAGATTCATGCGAAATACACGAATTAGATTTAAATCAACGCGAAATATACGATTTAGCTTCAATATCATGCGAAACACACGATTTCGCTTCAAATTCGTGCGAAATAGTGATTTTAAACAAAAGATTTAGCTTCAAATTCATGCGAAATGAACAGTTTAGCTTCAGATTCATGCGACATACACGAATCAGCTTCAAATTCACGCGAAACATACGATTTAGCTTCAATATCATGCGAAACACACGAATTCGCTTCAAATTCGTGCGAAATAACGATTTTAAATAATTGATTTTGCTTCAAATTCATGCGGAATGAACAGTTTAGCTTCAGATTCATGCGAATACACGAATCAGCTTCAAATTCACGCGAAACATACGATTTAGCTTCAATATCATGCGAAACACACGATTTCGCTTCAAATTCGTGCGAAATTGCGATTTTAAACAAACGATTTAGCTTCAAATTCATGCGAAATGAACAATTTAGCTTCAGATTCATACGAAATACACGAATTAGCTTTAAATCCACGCGAAACATGCGATTTAGCTTCAATATCATGCGATAAACACGATTTCGCTTCAAATTCGTGCGAAATAGCGATTTTAAACAAACGATTTAGCTTCAAATTCATGCGGAATACACGAATCAGCTTCAAATTCACGCGAAACATACGATTTAGCTTCAATATCATGCGAAACACACGAATTCGCTTCAAATTCGTGCGAAATAACGATTTTAAATAATTGATTTTGCTTCAAATTAATGCGAAATGAACAGTTTAGCTTCAGATTCATACGAAATACAAGAATTAGCTTAAATCTCGCGAAATATACGATTTAGCTACAGTATCATGCGATAAACACGATTTCGCTACAAATTCGAGCGAAATAGCGATTTTAAACAAACGATTCAGCTTCAAATTGATGCGAAATTAACAATTTAGCTTCAGATTCATGCGAAATACACGAATTAGCTTTAAATCAACTCGAAATATACGATTTAGCTTCAATATCATGCAAAACACACGATTTCGCTTCAAATTCGTACGAAATAGCGATTTTAAACAAAAGATTTAGCTTCAAATTCATGCGTAATGAACAGTTTAGCTTCAGATTCATGCGAAATACACGAATTAGCTTTAAATCCACGCGAAACATATGATATAGCTTCAATATCATGCGAAACACGATTTCGATTGAAATTCGTGCCGAAATAGCGATTTTAAACAAACGATTTAGCTTCATATGCATGCGAAATGAACAATTTATCTTCCGATTCATGCGAAATACACGAATTAGCTTTAAATCAACGCGAAACATACGATTTAGCTCCAATATCATGCGAAACACACGATTTCGTTTCAAATTCGTGCAGAATAACGATTTTAAACAAACGATTTAGCTTCAAATTCATGCGAAATAGCGGTTTTTTAAGAAACGATTTAGCTACAAATTTATGCGAAATGAACAATTTAGCTTCAGATTCATGCGAAATACACGAATTAGATTTAAATCAACGCGAAATATACGATTTAGCTTCAATATCATGCGAAACACACGATTCGCTTCAAATTCGTGCGAAATAGTGATTTAAAACAAAGATTTAGCTTCAAATTCATACGAAATGAACAGTTTAGCTTCAGATTCATGCGACATACACGAATCAGCTTCAAATTCACGCGAAACATACGATTTAGCCTCAATATCATGCGAAACACACGATTTCGATTGAAATTCGTGCGAAATAACGCTTTTAAATAATCCATTTCGCTTCAATTCATGCGAAATGAACATTTAACCTTCAGATTCATACGAAATACAAGAATTAGCTTTAAATCCACGCGAAATATACGATTTAGCTTCAGTATCATGCGAAACACACGATTTCGCTTCAAATTCGTGCGAAATAGCGATTTTAAACAAACGATTTAGCTTCAAATTCATGCGAAATTGAACAATTTAGCTTCAGATTCATACGAAATACACGAATCAGCTTTAAATCAACGCGAAACATACGATTTAGCTTCAATATCATGCGAAAACACACGATTTCGCTTCATATTCGTGCGAAATAACGATTTTAAATAATCGATTTCGCATCAAATTCATGCGAAATGAACAATTTAACTTCAGATTCATACGAAATACAAGAATTAGCTTTAAATCCTCGCGAAATATACGATTTAGCTACAGTATCATGCGATAAACACGATTTCGCTACAAATTCGAGCGAAATAGCGATTTTAAACAAACGATTCAGCTTCAAATTGATGCGAAATTAACAATTTAGCTTCAGATTCATGCGAAATACACGAATGAGCTTTAAATCAACGCGAATATACGATTTAGCTTCAATATCATGCAAAACACACGATTTCGCTTCAAATTCGTGCGAAATAGCGATTTTAAACAAAAGATTTAGCTTCAAATTCATGCGAAATGAACAGTTTAGCTTCAGATTCATGCGAAATACACGAATTAGCTTTAAATCCACGCGAAACATATGATATAGCTTCAATATCATGCGAAACACGATTTCGATTGAAATTCGTGCGAAATAGCGATTTTAAACAAACGATTTAGCTTCATATGCATGCGAAATGAACAATTTATCTTCAGATTCATGCGAAATACACGAATTAGCTTTAAATCAACGCGAAACATACGATTTAGCTCAATATCATGCGAAACACACACGATTTCGTTTCAAATTCGTGCAGAATAACGATTTTAAACAAACGATTTAGCTTCAAATTCATGAGAAATAGCGGTTTTTAAGAAACGATTTAGCTACAAATTTATGCGAAATGAACAATTTAGCTTCAGATTCATGCGAAATACACGAATCAGCTTCAAATTCACGCGAAACATACGATTTAGCTTCAATATCATGCGAAACACACGATTTCGCTTCAAATTCGTGCGAAATAACGACCTTAAATAATTGATTTTGCTTCAAATTCATGCGAAATGGACAGTTTAGCTTCAGATTCATACGAAATACACGTATTAGCTTTAAATCAACGCGAAACATACGATTTATCTCCAATATCATGCGAAACACACGATTTCGCTTCAAATTCGTGCGAAATAGCGGTTTTTAACAAACGATTTAGCTTCAAATTTATGCGAAATGAACAATTTAGCTTCAGATACATGCGAAATACACGAATCAGCTTCAAATTCACGCGAAACATACGATTTAGCTTCAATATCATGCGAAACACACGATTTCGCTTCAAATTCGTAAGAAATAGCGATTTTAAATAATTGATTTTGCTTCAAATTCATGCGAAATGAACAGTTTAGCTTCAGGTTCATGCGGAATACACGAATTAGCTTTAATCCACGCGAAACATACGATTTAGCTTCAATATCATGCGAAACATACGATTTCGCTTCAAATTCGTGCGAAATAGCGATTTTAAACAAACGATTTAGCTTCAAATTCATGCGAAATGAACAGTTTAGCTTCAGATTCATGCGAAATACACGAATTAGCTTTAAATCCACGCGAAGCATACGATTTAGCTTCAATATCATGCGAAACACACGATTTCGCTTCAAATTCGTGCGAAATAACGATCTTAAATAATTGATTTTGCTTCAAATTCATGCGAAATGGACAGTTTAGCTTCAGATTCATACGAAATACACGTATTAGCTTTAAATCAACGCGGAACATACGATTTATCTCCAATATCATGCGAAACACACGATTTCGCTTCAAATTCGTGCGAAATAGCGGTTTTTAACAAACGATTTAGCTTCAAATTTATGCGAAATGAACAATTTAGCTTCAGATACATGCGAAGTACACGAATCAGCTTCAAATTCACGCGAAACATACGATTTAGCTTCAATATCATGCGAAACACACGATTTCGCTTCAAATTCGTGCGAAATAGCGATTTTAAATATTGATTTTGCTTCAAATTCATGCGAAATGAACAGTTTAGCTTCAGGTTCATTCGAAATACACGAATTAGCTTTAAATCCACGCGCAACAAACGATTTAGTTGCAATATCATGCGAAACACACGATTTCGCTTCAAATTCGTGCGAAATAGCGATTTTAAACAAACGATTTAGCTTCAAATTCATGCGAAATGAACAGTTTTTCTTCAGGTTCATGCGAAATACACGAATTAGCTTTAAATCCACGCGAAACATACGATTTAGCTTGAATATCATGCGATAGGAACGATTTCGCTCCAAATTCGTGCGAAATAGCGGTTTTTAACAAACGATTTAGCTTCAAATTTATGCGAAATGAACAATTTAGCTTCAGATTCATGCGAAATACACGAATCAGCTTCAAATTCACGCGAAACATACGATTTAGCTGCAATATCATGCGAAATACACGATTTCGCTTCAAATTCGTGCGATGTAGCGGTTTTTAACAAACGATTTAGCTTCAAATTTATGCGAAATGAACAATTTAGCTTCAGATTCATGCGAAATACACGAATCAGCTCCAAATTCACGCGAAACATACGATTTAGCTTCAATATCATGCGAAACACTCGATTTCGCTTCAAATTCGTGCGAAATAACGATTTTAAATAATTGATTTTGCTTCAAACTCATGCGAAATGAACAGTTTAGCTTCAGATTCATGCGAAATACACGAATTAGCTTTAAATCCACGCGAAACATGCGATTTAGCTTCAATATCATTAGATAAACACGATTTCGCTTCTAATTCGTGTGATATAGCGCTTTTAAACAAACGATTTAGCTTCAAATTCATGCGGAATACACGAATCAGCTTCAAATTCATGCGAAACATACGATTAGCTTCAATATCATGCGAAACACACGAATTCGCTTCAAATTCGTGCGAAATAACGATTTTAAATAATTGATTTAGCTTCAAATTCATGCGAAATGAACAGTTTAGCTTCAGATTCATGCGAAATACACGATTTAGCTTCAATATCATGCGAAACACACGATTTTCGCTTCAAATTCGTGCGAAATTACGATCTTAAATAATTGATTTAGCTTCAAATTTATGCGAAATGAACAATTAGCTTCAGATACATGCGAAATACACGAATCAGCTTCAAATTAACGCGAAACATACGATTTAGCTTCAATATCATGCGAAACACACGATTTCGCTTCAAATTCGTGCGAATAGCGATTTTAAATAATCGATCTCGCTTCAAATTCATGCGAAATGAACAATTTAACTTCAGATTCATACGAAATACAAGAATTAGCTCTAAATCCTCGCGAAATATACGATTTAGCTACAGTATCATGCGATAAACACGATTTCGCTACAAATTCGAGCGAAATAGCGATTTTAAACAAACGATTCAGCTTCAAATTGATGCGAAATGAACAGTTTAGCTTCAGATTCATGCGAAATACACGAATTAGCTTTAAATCCACGCGAAACATACGATTTAGCTTCAATATCATGCGAAACACACGATTTCGCTTCTAATTCGTGCGAAATAGCGGTTTTTAACAAACGATTTAGCTTCAAATTTATGCGAAATGAACAATTTAGCTTCAGATTCATGCGAAATACACGAATCAGCCTTTAAATCAACGCGAAACATACGATTTAGCTTCAATATCATGCGAAACACACGATTTCGCTTCATATTCGTGCGAAATAACGATTTTAAATAATCGATTTCGCTTCAAATTCATGCGAAATGAACAATTTAACTTCAGATTCATACGAAATACAAGAATTAGCTTTAAATCCTCGCGAAATATACGATTTAGCTACAGTATCATGCGATAAACACGATTTCGCTACAAATTCGAGCGAAATAGCGATTTTAGACAAACGATTCAGCTTCAAATTGATGCGAAATGAACAATTTAGCTTCAGATTCATGCGAAATTCTCGAATTAGCTTTAAATCAACGCGAAATATACGATTTAGCTTCAATATCATGCGAAACACGATTTCGATTGAAATTCGTGCGAAATAGCGATTTTAAACAAACGAATTAGCTTCATATGCATGCGAAATGAACAATTTAGCTTCAGGTTCATGCGAAATACACGAATTAGCTTTAAATCCACGCGAAACATGCGATTTAGCTTCAATATCATGCGATAAACACGATTTCGCTTCAAATTCGTGCGGGAATAGCGATTTTAAACAAACGATTTAGCTTCAAATTCATGCGGAATACACGAATCAGCTTCAAATTCACGCGAAACATACGATTTAGCTTCAATATCGTGCGAAACACACGAATTCGCTTCAAATTCGTGCGAAATAGTGATTTTAAACAAAAGATTTAGCTTCAAATTCATGCGAAATGCACAGTTTAGCTTCAGATTCTTGGCGACATACACAATCAGCTTCAAATTCACGCGACACATACGATTTAGCTTCAATATCATGCTAAACACACGATTTCGATTGAAATTCGTGCGAAATAACGCTTTTAAATAATCCATTTCGCTTCAAATTCATGCGAAATGAACAATTTAACTTCAGATTCATGCGAAATACACGAATCAGCTTCAAATTCGCGCGAAACATACGATTTACCTTCAATATCATGCGAAACACACGATTTCGCTTCAAATTCGTGCGAAATTGCGATTTTAAACAAACGATTTAGCTTCAAATTCATGCGAAATGAACAATTTAGCTTCAGATTCATACGAAATACACGAATTAGCTTTAAATCAATGCGAAACATACGATTTAGCTCCAATATCATGCGAAACACACGATTTCGCTTCAAATTCGTGCGAAATAGCGATTTTAAACAAACGATTTAGCTTCAAATTGATGCGAAATGAAAAATTTAGCTTCAGATTCATGCGAAATACACGAATCAGCTTCAAATTCACGCGAAACATACGATTTAGCTTCAATATCATGCGAAACACACGATTTCGCTTCAAATTCGTGCGAAATTGCGATTTTAAACAAACGATTTAGCTTCAAATTCATGCGAAATGAACAATTTAGCTTCAGATTCATACGAAATACACGAATTAGCTTTAAATCCACGCGAAACATGCGATTTAGCTTCAATATCATGCGATAAACACGATTTCGCTTCAAATTCGTGCGGAATAGCGATTTTAAACAAACGATTTAGCTTCAAATTCATGCGGAATACACGAATCAGCTTCAAATTCACGCGAAACATACGATTTAGCTTCAATATCATGCGAAACACACGAATTCGCTTCAAATTCGTGCGAAATAACGATTTTAAATAATTGATTTTGCTTCAAATTAATGCGAAATGAACAGTTTAGCTTCAGATTCATGCGAAATACACGAATTAGCTTTAAATCAACGCAAAACATTCGATTTAGTTTCAATATCAAGCGAAACACACGATTTCGCTTCAAATTCGTGCGAGATTGCGATTTTAAACAAACGATTTAGCTTCAAATTCATGCGAAATGAACAATTTAGCTTCAGATTCATACGAAATACACGAATTAGCTTTAAATCAACGCTAAATATACGATTTAGCTCCAATATCATGCGAAACACACGATTTCGCTTCAAATTCGTGCGAAATAGCGGTTTTTAACAAACGATTTAGCTTCAAATTTATGCGAAATGAACAATTTAGCTTCAGATTCATGCGAAATACACGAATCAGCTTTAAATCAACGCGAAACATACGATTTAGCTTCAATATCATGCGAAACACACGATTTCGCTTCAAATTCGTGCAATATAACGATTTTAAACAAACGATTTAGCTTCAAATTCATACAAAATGAACAGTTTAGCTTCAGATTCATGTGAAATACACGAATTAGCTTTAAATCCACGCGAAACATGCGATTTAGCTTCAATATCATGCGATAAACACGATTTCGCTTCAAATTCGTACGAAATAGCGATTTTAAACAAACGATTTAGCTTCAAATTCATGCGAAATGAACAATTTAGCTTCAGATTCATACGAAATACACGAATTAGCTTTAAATCAACGCGAAACATACGATTTAGCTCCAATATCATGCGAAACACACGATTTCGCTTCAAATTCGTGCAATATAACGATTTTTAAACAAACGATTTAGCTTCAAATTCATACAAAATGAACAGTTTAGCTTCAGATTCATGTGAAATACACGAATTAGCTTTAAATCCACGCGAACATGCGATTTAGCTTCAATATCATGCGATAAACACGATTTCGCTTCAAATTCGTACGAAATAGCGATTTTAAACAAACGATTTAGCTTCAAATTCATGCGAAATGAACAATTTAGCTTCAGATTCATACGAAATACACGAATTAGCTTTAAATCAACGCGAACATACGATTTAGCTCCAATATCATGCGAAACACACGATTTCGCTTCAAATTCGTGCGAAATAGCGATTTTAAACAAAAGATTTAGCTTCAAATTCATGCGAAATGAACAGTTTAGCTTCAGATTCATGCGAAATACACGAACTAGCTTTAAATCCACGCGAAACATACGATTTAGCTTGAATATCATGCGATATGAACGATTTCGCTTCAAATTCGTGCGTAATAGCGGTTTTTAACAAACGATTTAGCTTCAAATTTATGCGAAATGAACAATTTAACTTCAGATTCATGCGAAATACACGAATCAACTTTAAATCAACGCGAAACATACGATTTAGCTTCAATATCATGCGAAACACACGATTTCGCATCAAATTCGTGCGAAATAACGATTTTAAATAATTGATCTTGCTTCAAATCCATGCGAAATGTACAGTTTAGCTTCGGATTCATGCGAAATACACGAATTAGCTTTAAATCCACGCGTAACATACGATTTAGCTTGAATATCATGCGAAACGCACGATTTCGCTTCAAATTCGTGCGAAATAGCGATTTTAAACAAACGATTTAGCTTCAAATTCATGCGAAATGAACAATTTAGCTTTAGATTCATACGAAATACACGAATTAGCTTTAAATCAACGCGAAACATACGATTTAGCTCCAATATCATGCGAAACACACGATTTCTCTTCAAATTCGAGCGAAATAGCGGTTTTTAACAAAAGATTTAGCTTCAAATTTATGCGAAATGAACAATTTAGCTTCAGATTCATGCGAAATACACGAATCAGCTTTAAATCAACGCGAAACATACGATTTAGCTTCAATATCATGCGAAACACACGATTTCGCTTCAAATTCGTGCGATGTAAAGGTTTTTAACAAACGATTTAGCTTCAAATTTATGCGAAATGAACAATTTAGCTTCAGATTCATGCGAAATACACGAATCAGCTCCAAATTCACGCGAAACATACGATTTAGCTTCAATATCATGCGAAACACACGATTTCGCTTCAAATTCGTACGAAATAACGATTTTAAATAATTGATTTTGCTTCAAATTCATGCGAAGTGAACAGTTTAGCTTCAGATTCATGCGAAATACACGAATTAGCTTTAAATCCACGCGAAACATACGATTTAGCTCCAATATCATGCGAAACACACGATTTCGCTTCAAATTCGTGCGAAATAGCGATTTTAAACAAACGATTTAGCTTCAAATTCATGCGAAATGAACAATTTAGCTTCAGATTCATACGAAATACACGAATTAGCTTTAAATCC
>NW_027477133.1:0-95537 GCF_051020955.1 Megalopta genalis
AATGATTTAGCTTCAAATACTTGCGATACAATTGATATAGCTTCAAATGCATGCGAAACAAACGAGTTAGCTTCAAATCCAAGCGAAACACATGATTTAGTTCCAAATCAATGCGAAGTAGAAGGTTTAGCTTCAAATCCATGCGAAACACATGATTTAGTTTCAAATCAATGCGAAGCAGAAGGCTTAGCTTCAAATCCATGCGAAACAAATGATTTAGTTTCACATACTTGCGATATAAATGATATAGCTTCAAATGCAGGCGAAACAAACGAGTTAGCTTCAAATCCAAGCGAAGCACGTGATTTACCTTCAAATTAATGCGAAGTAGAAGGCTTATCCTCAAAGCCATGCGACACAAATGATTTAGCTTCAAATACTTGCGATACAATTGATATAGCTTCAAATGCAGGCGAAACAAACGAGTTAGCTTCAAAGCCATGCGACACAAATGATTTAGCTTCAAATACTTGCGATATAACTGATATAGCTTCAAATGCAGGCGAAATAAACGAGTTAGCTTCAAATCTGTGCGAAACACATGATTTAGCTTCAAATCCATGCGAACCACATGATTTAGTTTCAAATCAATGTGATGTAGAAGGCTTAGCTTCAAATCCATGCGAAACACATGATTTAGTTTCAAATCAATGCGAAGCAGAAGGCTTAGCTTCAAATCCATGCGAAACAAATGATTTAGTTTCACATACTTGCGATATAAATGATATAGCTTCAAATGCAGGCGAAACAAACGAGTTAGCTTCAAATCCAAGCGAAACACATGGTTTAGTTTCAAATCAATGCGAAGTAGGAGGCTTATCCTCAAAGCCATGCAACACAAATGATTTAGCTTCAAATACTTGCGATATAACTGATATAGCTTCAAATGCAGGCGAAATAAACGAGTTAGCTTCAAATCTGTGCGAAACACATGATTTAGCTTCAAATCCATGCGAACCACATGATTTAGTTTCAAATCAATGTGAAGTAGAAGGCTTAGCATCAAATCCATGCGAAACACATGATTTAGTTTCAAATCAATGCGAAGCAGAAGGCTTAGCTTCAAATCCGTGCGACACAAATGATTTAGATTCAAATACTTGCGATAGAAGTGATATAGCTTCAATGCAGGCGAAACAAACGAGTTAGCTTCAAAGCCATGCGACACAAATGATTTAGCTTCAAATACTTGCGATATAACTGATATAGCTTCAAATACAGGCGAAATAAACGAGTTAGCTTCAAATCAGTGCGAAACACATGATTTAGCTTCAAATCCATGCGAACCACATGATTTAGTTTCAAATGAATGTGAAGTAGAAGGCTTAGCTTCAAATCCATGCGAAACACATGATTTAGTTTCAAATCAATGCGAAGCAGAAGGCTTAGCTTCAAATCCATGCGAAACAATTGATTTAGTTTTACATACTTGCGGTATAAATGATATAGCTTCAAATGCAGGCGAAACAAACGAGTTAGCTTCAAATCCAAGCGAAGCACGTGATTTACCTTCAAATTAATGCGAAGTAGAAGGCTTATCCTCAAAGCCATGCGACACAAATGATTTAGCTTCAAATACTTGCGATACAATTGATATAGCTTCAAATGCATGCGAAACAAACGAGTTAGCTTCAAATCCAAGCGAAACACATGATTTAGTTCCAAATCAATGCGAAGTAGAAGGTTTAGCTTCAAATCCATGCGAAACACATGATTTAGTTTCAAATCAATGCGAAGCAGAAGGCTTAGCTTCAAATCCATGCGAAACAAATGATTTAGTTTCACATACTTGCGATATAAATGATATAGCTTCAAATGCAGGCGAAACAAACGAGTTAGCTTCAAATCCAAGCGAAGCACGTGATTTACCTTCAAATTAATGCGAAGTAGAAGGCTTATCCTCAAAGCCATGCGACACAAATGATTTAGCTTCAAATACTTGCGATACAATTGATATAGCTTCAAATGCAGGCGAAACAAACGAGTTAGCTTCAAAGCCATGCGACACAAATGATTTAGCTTCAAATACTTGCGATATAACTGATATAGCTTCAAATGCAGGCGAAATAAACGAGTTAGCTTCAAATCTGTGCGAAACACATGATTTAGCTTCAAATCCATGCGAACCACATGATTAGTTTCAAATCAATGTGATGTAGAAGGCTTAGCTTCAAATCCATGCGAAACACATGATTTAGTTTCAAATCAATGCGAAGCAGAAGGCTTAGCTTCAAATCCATGCGAAACAAATGATTTAGTTTCACATACTTGCGATATAAATGATATAGCTTCAAATGCAGGCGAAACAAACGAGTTAGCTTCAAATCCAAGCGAAACACATGGTTTAGTTTCAAATCAATGCGAAGTAGGAAGCTTATCCTCAAAGCCATGCGACACAAATGATTTAGCTTCAAATACTTGCGATATAACTGATATAGCTTCAAATGCAGGCGAAATAAACGAGTTAGCTTCAAATCTGTGCGAAACATATGATTTAGCTTCAAATCCATGCGAACCACATGATTTAGTTTCAAATCAATGTGAAGTAGAAGGCTTAGCTTCAAATCCATGCGAAACACATGATTTAGTTTCAAATCAATGCGAAGCAGAAGGCTTAGCTTCAAATCCGTGCGACACAAATGATTTAGGTTCAAATACTTGCGATAGAAGTGATATAGCTTCAATGCAGGCGAAACAAACGAGTTAGCTTCAAAGCCATGCGACACAAATGATTTAGCTTCAAATACTTGCGATATAACTGATATAGCTTCAAATACAGGCGAAATAAACGAGTTAGCTTCAAATCAGTGCGAAACACATGATTTAGCTTCAAATCCATGCGAACCACATGATTTAGTTTCAAATGAATGTGAAGTAGAAGGCTTAGCTTCAAATCCATGCGAAACACATGATTTAGTTTCAAATCAATGCGAAGCAGAAGGCTTAGCTTCAAATCCATGCGAAACAATTGATTTAGCTTTACATACTTGCGGTATAAATGATATAGCTTCAAATGCAGGCGAAACAAACGAGTTAGCTTCAAATCCAAGCGAAGCACGTGATTTACCTTCAAATTAATGCGAAGTAGAAGGCTTATCCTCAAAGCCATGCGACACAAATGATTTAGCTTCAAATACTTGCGATACAATTGATATAGCTTCAAATGCATGCGAAACAAACGAGTTAGCTTCAAATCCAAGCGAAACACATGATTTAGTTCCAAATCAATGCGAAGTAGAAGGTTTAGCTTCAAATCCATGCGAAACACATGATTTAGTTTCAAATCAATGCGAAGCAGAAGGCTTAGCTTCAAATCCATGCGAAACAAATGATTTAGTTTCACATACTTGCGATATAAATGATATAGCTTCAAATGCAGGCGAAACAAACGAGTTAGCTTCAAATCCAAGCGAAGCACGTGATTTACCTTCAAATTAATGCGAAGTAGAAGGCTTATCCTCAAAGCCATGCGACACAAATGATTTAGCTTCAAATACTTGCGATACAATTGATATAGCTTCAAATGCATGCGAAACAAACGAGTTAGCTTCAAATCCAAGCGAAACACATGATTTAGTTCCAAATCAATGCGAAGTAGAAGGTTTAGCTTCAAATCCATGCGAAACACATGATTTAGTTTCAAATCAATGCGAAGCAGAAGGCTTAGCTTCAAATCCATGCGAAACAAATGATTTAGTTTCACATACTTGCGATATAAATGATATAGCTTCAAATGCAGGCGAAACAAACGAGTTAGCTTCAAATCCAAGCGAAGCACGTGATTTACCTTCAAATTAATGCGAAGTAGAAGGCTTATCCTCAAAGCCATGCGACACAAATGATTTAGCTTCAAATACTTGCGATACAATTGATATAGCTTCAAATGCAGGCGAAACAAACGAGTTAGCTTCAAAGCCATGCGACACAAATGATTTAGCTTCAAATACTTGCGATATAACTGATATAGCTTCAAATGCAGGCGAAATAAACGAGTTAGCTTCAAATCTGTGCGAAACACATGATTTAGCTTCAAATCCATGCGAACCACATGATTTAGTTTCAAATCAATGTGATGTAGAAGGCTTAGCTTCAAATCCATGCGAAACACATGATTTAGTTTCAAATCAATGCGAAGCAGAAGGCTTAGCTTCAAATCCATGCGAAACAAATGATTTAGTTTCACATACTTGCGATATAAATGATATAGCTTCAAATGCAGGCGAAACAAACGAGTTAGCTTCAAATCCAAGCGAAACACATGGTTTAGTTTCAAATCAATGCGAAGTAGGAGGCTTATCCTCAAAGCCATGCAACACAAATGATTTAGCTTCAAATACTTGCGATATAACTGATATAGCTTCAAATGCAGGCGAAATAAACGAGTTAGCTTCAAATCTGTGCGAAACACATGATTTAGCTTCAAATCCATGCGAACCACATGATTTAGTTTCAAATCAATGTGAAGTAGAAGGCTTAGCATCAAATCCATGCGAAACACATGATTTAGTTTCAAATCAATGCGAAGCAGAAGGCTTAGCTTCAAATCCGTGCGACACAAATGATTTAGATTCAAATACTTGCGATAGAAGTGATATAGCTTCAATGCAGGCGAAACAAACGAGTTAGCTTCAAAGCCATGCGACACAAATGATTTAGCTTCAAATACTTGCGATATAACTGATATAGCTTCAAATACAGGCGAAATAAACGAGTTAGCTTCAAATCAGTGCGAAACACATGATTTAGCTTCAAATCCATGCGAACCACATGATTTAGTTTCAAATGAATGTGAAGTAGAAGGCTTAGCTTCAAATCCATGCGAAACACATGATTTAGTTTCAAATCAATGCGAAGCAGAAGGCTTAGCTTCAAATCCATGCGAAACAATTGATTTAGTTTTACATACTTGCGGTATAAATGATATAGCTTCAAATGCAGGCGAAACAAACGAGTTAGCTTCAAATCCAAGCGAAGCACGTGATTTACCTTCAAATTAATGCGAAGTAGAAGGCTTATCCTCAAAGCCATGCGACACAAATGATTTAGCTTCAAATACTTGCGATACAATTGATATAGCTTCAAATGCATGCGAAACAAACGAGTTAGCTTCAAATCCAAGCGAAACACATGATTTAGTTCCAAATCAATGCGAAGTAGAAGGTTTAGCTTCAAATCCATGCGAAACACATGATTTAGTTTCAAATCAATGCGAAGCAGAAGGCTTAGCTTCAAATCCATGCGAAACAAATGATTTAGTTTCACATACTTGCGATATAAATGATATAGCTTCAAATGCAGGCGAAACAAACGAGTTAGCTTCAAATCCAAGCGAAGCACGTGATTTACCTTCAAATTAATGCGAAGTAGAAGGCTTATCCTCAAAGCCATGCGACACAAATGATTTAGCTTCAAATACTTGCGATACAATTGATATAGCTTCAAATGCAGGCGAAACAAACGAGTTAGCTTCAAAGCCATGCGACACAAATGATTTAGCTTCAAATACTTGCGATATAACTGATATAGCTTCAAATGCAGGCGAAATAAACGAGTTAGCTTCAAATCTGTGCGAAACACATGATTTAGCTTCAAATCCATGCGAACCACATGATTTAGTTTCAAATCAATGTGATGTAGAAGGCTTAGCTTCAAATCCATGCGAAACACATGATTTAGTTTCAAATCAATGCGAAGCAGAAGGCTTAGCTTCAAATCCATGCGAAACAAATGATTTAGTTTCACATACTTGCGATATAAATGATATAGCTTCAAATGCAGGCGAAACAAACGAGTTAGCTTCAAATCCAAGCGAAACACATGGTTTAGTTTCAAATCAATGCGAAGTAGGAAGCTTATCCTCAAAGCCATGCCACACAAATGATTTAGCTTCAAATACTTGCGATATAACTGATATAGCTTCAAATGCAGGCGAAATAAACGAGTTAGCTTCAAATCTGTGCGAAACATATGATTTAGCTTCAAATCCATGCGAACCACATGATTTAGTTTCAAATCAATGTGAAGTAGAAGGCTTAGCTTCAAATCCATGCGAAACACATGATTTAGTTTCAAATCAATGCGAAGCAGAAGGCTTAGCTTCAAATCCGTGCGACACAAATGATTTAGATTCAAATACTTCCGATAGAAGTGATATAGCTTCAATGCAGGCGAAACAAACGAGTTAGCTTCAAAGCCATGCGACACAAATGATTTAGCTTCAAATACTTGCGATATAACTGATATAGCTTCAAATGCAGGCGAAATAAACGACTTAGCTTCAAATCTGTGCGAAACACATGATTTAGCTTCAAATCCATGCGAACCACATGATTTAGTTTCAAATCAATGTGATGTAGAAGGCTTATCTTCAAATCCATGCGAAACACATGATTTAGTTTCAAATCAATGCGAAGCAGAAGGCTTAGCTTCAAATCCATGCGAAACAATTGATTTAGGTTCAAATCAATGCGAAGCAGAAGGCTTAGCTTCAAATCCATGCGAAACAAATGATTTAGTTTCACATACTTGCGATATAAATGATATAGCTTCAAATGCAGGCGAAACAAACGAGTTAGCTTCAAATCCAAGCGAAACACATGGTTTAGTTTCAAATCAATGCGAAGTAGGAGGCTTATCCTCAAAGCCATGCGACACAAATAATTTAGCTTCAAATACTTGCGATATAACTGATATAGCTTCAAATGCAGGCGAAATAAACGAGTTAGCTTCAAATCCAAGCGAAGCACGTGATTTACCTTCAAATTAATGCGAAGTAGAAGGCTTATCCTCAAAGCCATGCGACACAAATGATTTAGCTTCAAATACTTGCGATACAATTGATATAGCTTCAAATACAGGCGAAACAAACGAGTTAGCTTCAAAGCCATGCGACACAAATGATTTAGCTTCAAATACTTGCGATATAACTGATATAGCTTCAAATGCAGGCGAAATAAACGAGTTAGCTTCAAATCTGTGCGAAACACATGATTTAGCTTCAAATCCATGCGAACCACATGATTTAGTTTCAAATCAATGTGATGTAGAAGGCTTATCTTCAAATCCATGCGAAACACATGATTTAGTTTCAAATCAATGCGAAGCAGAAGGCTTAGCTTCAAATCCATGCGAAACACATGATTTTGTTTCAAATCAATGCGAAGCAGAAGGCTTAGCTTCAAATCCATGCGAAACAAATGATTTAGTTTCACATACTTGCGATATAAATGATATAGCTTCAAATGCAGGCGAAACAAACGAGTTAGCTTCAAATCCAAGCGAAACACATGGTTTAGTTTCAATTCAATGCGAAGTAGGAGGCTTATCCTCAAAGCCATGCGACACTAATGATTTAGCTTCAAATACTTGCGATATAACTGATATAGCTTCAAATGCAGGCGAAATAAACGAGTTAGCTTCAAATCTGTGCGAAACACATGATTTAGCTTCAAATCCAAGCGAAACACATGATTTAGTTCCAAATCAATGCGAAGTAGAAGGTTTAGCTTTAAATCCAAGCGAAACACATGATTTTCCTTCAAATTAATGCGAAGTAGAAGGCTTATTCTCAAAGCCATGCGACACAAATGATTTAGCTTCAAATACTTGCGATACAATTGATATAGCATCAATTGCAGGCGAAACAAACGAGTTAGCTTCAAATCTGTGCGAAACTCATGATTTAGCTTCAAATCCATGCGAACCACATGATTTAGTTTCAAATCAACGTGAAGTAGAAGGCTTAGCTTCAAATCCATGCGAACCACATGATTTAGTTTCAAATCAACGTGAAGTAGAAGGCTTAGCTTCAAATCCATGCGAACCACATGATTTAGTTTCAAATCAATGTGAAGTAGAAGGCTTAGCTTCAAATCCATGCGAAACACATGATTTAGTTTCAAATCAATGCGAAGCAGAAGGCTTAGCTTCAAATCCATGCGTAACAAATGATTTAGCTTCAAATACTTGCGATATAACTGATATAGCTTCAAATGCAGGCGAAATAAACGAGTTAGCTTCAAATCTGTGCGCAACACATGATTTAGCTTCAAATCCAAGCGAAACACATGATTTAGTTCCAAATCAATGCGAAGTAGAAGGTTTAGCTTCAAATCCAAGCGAAACACATGATTTTCCTTCAAATTAATGCGAAGTAGAAGGCTTATCCTCAAAGCCATGCGACACAAATGATTTAGCTTCAAATACTTGCGATACAATTGATATAGCTTCAAATGCAGGCGAAACAAACGAGTTAGCTTCAAAGCCAAGCGAAACACATGGTTTAGTTTCAAATCAATGCGAAGTAGGAGGCTTATCCTCAAAGCCATGCGACACAAATGATTTAGCTTCAAATACTTGCGATATAACTGATATAGCTTCAAATGCAGGCGAAATAAACGAGTTAGCTTCAAATCTGTGCGAAACACATGATTTAGCTTCAAATTCATGCGAACCACATGATTTAGTTTCAAATCAATGTGAAGTAGAAGGCTTAGCTTCAAATCCATGCGAAACACATGATTTAGTTTCAAATCAATGCGAAGCAGAAGGCTTAGCTTCAAATCCGTGCGACACAAATGATTTAGATTCAAATACTTGCGATAGAAGTGATATAGCTTCAATGCAGGCGAAACAAACGAGTTAGCTTCAAAGCCATGCGACACAAATGATTTAGCTTCAAATACTTGCGATATAACTGATATAGCTTCAAATGCAGGCGAAATAAACGAGTTAGCTTCAAATCTGTGCGAAACACATGATTTAGCTTCAAATCCATGCGAACCACATGATTTAGTTTCAAATCAATGTGAAGTAGAAGGCTTAGCTTCAAATCCATGCGAAACACATGATTTAGTTTCAAATCAATGCGAAGCAGAAGGCTTAGCTTCAAATCCATGCGAAACAATTGATTTAGTTTTACATACTTGCGGTATAAATGATATAGCTTCAAATGCAGGCGAAACAAACGAGTTAGCTTCAAATCCAAGCGAAGCACGTGATTTACCTTCAAATTAATGCGAAGTAGAAGGCTTATCCTCAAAGCCATGCGACACAAATGATTTAGCTTCAAATACTTGCGATACAATTGATATAGCTTCAAATGCATGCGAAACAAACGAGTTAGCTTCAAATCCAAGCGAAACACATGATTTAGTTCCAAATCAATGCGAAGTAGAAGGTTTAGCTTCAAATCCAAGCGAAACACATGATTTTCCTTCAAATTAATGCGAAGTAGAAGGCTTATTCTCAAAGCCATGCGACACAAATGATTTAGCTTCAAATACTTGCGATACAATTGATATAGCATCAATTGCAGGCGAAACAAACGAGTTAGCTTCAAATCTGTGCGAAACTCATGATTTAGCTTCAAATCCATGCGAACCACATGATTTAGTTTCAAATCAACGTGAAGTAGAAGGCTTAGCTTCAAATCCATGCGAAACACATGATTTAGTTTCAAATCAATGCGAAGCAGAAGGCTTAGCTTCAAATCCATGCGAAACAAATGATTTAGTTTCACATACTTGCGATATAAATGATATAGCTTCAAATGCAGGCGAAACAAACGAGTTAGCTTCAAATCCAAGCGAAACACATGGTTTAGTATCAAATCAATGCGAAGTAGGAGGCTTATCCTCAAAGCCATGCGACACAAATGATTTAGCTTCAAATACTTGCGATATAACTGATATAGCTTCAAATGCAGGCGAAATAAACGAGTTAGCTTCAAATCTGTGCGAAACACATGATTTAGCTTCAAATCCATGCGAACCACATGATTTAGTTTCAAATCAATGTGAAGTAGAAGGCTTAGCTTCAAATCCATGCGAAACACATGATTTAGTTTCAAATCAATGCGAAGCAGAAGGCTTAGCTTCAAATCCATGCGAAACAAATGATTTAGTTTCACATACTTGCGATATAAATGATATAGCTTCAAATGCAGGCGAAACAAACGAGTTAGCTTCAAATCCAAGCGAAGCACGTGATTTACCTTCCAATTAATGCGAAGTAGAAGGCTTATCCTCAAAGCCATGCGACACAAATGATTTAGCTTCAAATACTTGCGATACAATTGATATAGCTTCAAATGCAGGCGAAACAAACGAGTTAGCTTCAAAGCCATGCGACACAAATGATTTAGCTTCAAATACTTGCGATATAACTGATATAGCTTCAAATGCAGGCGAAATAAACGAGTTAGCTTCAAATCTGTGCGAAACACATGATTTAGCTTCAAATCCAAGCGAACCACATGATTTAGTTTCAAATCAATGTGATGTAGAAGGCTTAGCTTCAAATCCATGCGAAACACATGATTTAGTTTCAAATCAATGCGAAGCAGAAGGCTTAGCATCAAATCCATGCGAAACAAATGATTTAGTTTCACATACTTGCGATATAAATGATATAGCTTCAAATGCAGGCGAAACAAACGAGTTAGCATCAAATCCAAGCGAAACACATGGTTTAGTTTCAAATCAATGCGAAGTAGGAGGCTTATCCTCAAAGCCATGCGACACAAATGATTTAGCTTCAAATACTTGCGATATAACTGATATAGCTTCAAATGCAGGCGAAATAAACGAGTTAGCTTCAAATCTGTGCGAAACACATGATTTAGCTTCAAATCCATGCGAACCACATGATTTAGTTTCAAATCAATGTGAAGTAGAAGGCTTAGCTTCAAATCCATGCGAAACACATGATTTAGTTTCAAATCAATGCGAAGCAGAAGGCTTAGCTTCAAATCCATGCGAAACAATTGATTTAGTTTTACATACTTGCGGTATAAATGATATAGCTTCAAATGCAGGCGAAACAAACGAGTTAGCTTCAAATCCAAGCGAAACACATGATTTAGTTCCAAATCAATGCGAAGTAGAAGGTTTAGCTTCAAATCCAAGCGAAACACATGATTTTCCTTCAAATTAATGCGAAGTAGAAGGCTTATTCTCAAAGCCATGCGACACAAATGATTTAGCTTCAAATACTTGCGATACAATTGATATAGCATCAATTGCAGGCGAAACAAACGAGTTAGCTTCAAATCTGTGCGAAACTCATGATTTAGCTTCAAATCCATGCGAACCACATGATTTAGTTTCAAATCAACGTGAAGTAGAAGGCTTAGCTTCAAATCCATGCGAAACACATGATTTAGTTTCAAATCAATGCGAAGCAGAAGGCTTAGCTTCAAATCCATGCGAAACAAATGATTTAGTTTCACATACTTGCGATATAAATGATATAGCTTCAAATGCAGGCGAAACAAACGAGTTAGCTTCAAATCCAAGCGAAACACATGGTTTAGTTTCAAATCAATGCGAAGTAGGAGGCTTATCCTCAAAGCCATGCGACACAAATGATTTAGCTTCAAATACTTGCGATATAACTGATATAGCTTCAAATGCAGGCGAAATAAACGAGTTAGCTTCAAATCTGTGCGAAACACATGATTTAGCTTCAAATCCATGCGAACCACATGATTTAGTTTCAAATCAATGTGAAGTAGAAGGCTTAGCTTCAAATCCATGCGAAACACATGATTTAGTTTCAAATCAATGCGAAGCAGAAGGCTTAGCTTCAAATCCATGCGAAACAAATGATTTAGTTTCACATACTTGCGATATAAATGATATAGCTTCAAATGCAGGCGAAACAAACGAGTTAGCTTCAAATCCAAGCGAAGCACGTGATTTACCTTCCAATTAATGCGAAGTAGAAGGCTTATCCTCAAAGCCATGCGACACAAATGATTTAGCTTCAAATACTTGCGATACAATTGATATAGCTTCAAATGGAGGCGAAACAAACGAGTTAGCTTCAAAGCCATGCGACACAAATGATTTAGCTTCAAATACTTGCGATATAACTGATATAGCTTCAAATGCAGGCGAAATAAACGAGTTAGCTTCAAATCTGTGCGAAACACATGATTTAGCTTCAAATCCATGCGAACCACATGATTTAGTTTCAAATCAATGTGATGTAGAAGGCTTAGCTTCAAATCCATGCGAAACACAATATTTAGTTTCAAATCAATGCGAAGCAGAAGGCTTAGCTTCAAATCCATGCGAAACAAATGATTTAGTTTCACATACTTGCGATATAAATGATATAGCTTCAAATGCAGGCGAAACAAACGAGTTAGCATCAAATCCAAGCGAAACACATGGTTTAGTTTCAAATCAATGCGAAGTAGGAGGCTTATCCTCAAAGCCATGCGACACAAATGATTTAGCTTCAAATACTTGCGATATAACTGAAATAGCTTCAAATGCAGGCGAAATAAACGAGTTAGCTTCAAATCTGTGCGAAACACATGATTTAGCTTCAAATCCATGCGAAACACATGATTTAGTTTCAAATCAATGCGAAGCAGAAGGCTTAGCTTCAAATCCATGCGAAACAAATGATTTAGTTTCACATACTTGCGATATAAATGATATAGCTTCAAATGCAGGCGAAACAAACGAGTTAGCATCAAATCCAAGCGAAACACATGGTTTAGTTTCAAATCAATGCGAAGTAGGAGGCTTATCCTCAAAGCCATGCGACACAAATGATTTAGCTTCAAATACTTGCGATATAACTGATATAGCTTCAAATGCAGGCGAAATAAACGAGTTAGCTTCAAATCTGTGCGAAACACATGATTTAGCTTCAA
Source organism: Megalopta genalis (assembly GCF_051020955.1). NCBI lineage: Eukaryota > Metazoa > Arthropoda > Insecta > Hymenoptera > Halictidae > Megalopta > Megalopta genalis. Next base: position 12,671 of record NW_027477133.1, read on the forward strand.
ATCCATGCGAACCACATGATTTAGTTTCAAATCAATGTGAAGTAGAAGGCTTAGCTTCAAATCCATGCGAAACACATGATTTAGTTTCAAATCAATGCGAAGCAGAAGGCTTAGCTTCAAATCCATGCGAAACAATTGATTTAGTTTTACATACTTGCGGTATAAATGATATAGCTTCAAATGCAGGCGAAACAAACGAGTTAGCTTCAAATCCAAGCGAAGCACGTGATTTACCTTCAAATTAATGCGAAGTAGAAGGCTTATCCTCAAAGCCATGCGACACAAATGATTTAGCTTCAAATACTTGCGATACAATTGATATAGCTTCAAATGCATGCGAAACAAACGAGTTAGCTTCAAATCCAAGCGAAACACATGATTTAGTTCCAAATCAATGCGAAGTAGAAGGTTTAGCTTCAAATCCAAGCGAAACACATGATTTTCCTTCAAATTAATGCGAAGTAGAAGGCTTATTCTCAAAGCCATGCGACACAAATGATTTAGCTTCAAATACTTGCGATACAATTGATATAGCATCAATTGCAGGCGAAACAAACGAGTTAGCTTCAAATCTGTGCGAAACTCATGATTTAGCTTCAAATCCATGCGAACCACATGATTTAGTTTCAAATCAACGTGAAGTAGAAGGCTTAGCTTCAAATCCATGCGAAACACATGATTTAGTTTCAAATCAATGCGAAGCAGAAGGCTTAGCTTCAAATCCATGCGAAACAAATGATTTAGTTTCACATACTTGCGATATAAATGATATAGCTTCAAATGCAGGCGAAACAAACGAGTTAGCTTCAAATCCAAGCGAAACACATGGTTTAGTTTCAAATCAATGCGAAGTAGGAGGCTTATCCTCAAAGCCATGCGACACAAATGATTTAGCTTCAAATACTTGCGATATAACTGATATAGCTTCAAATGCAGGCGAAATAAACGAGTTAGCTTCAAATCTGTGCGAAACACATGATTTAGCTTCAAATCCATGCGAACCACATGATTTAGTTTCAAATCAATGTGAAGTAGAAGGCTTAGCTTCAAATCCATGCGAAACACATGATTTAGTTTCAAATCAATGCGAAGCAGAAGGCTTAGCTTCAAATCCATGCGAAACAAATGATTTAGTTTCACATACTTGCGATATAAATGATATAGCTTCAAATGCAGGCGAAACAAACGAGTTAGCTTCAAATCCAAGCGAAGCACGTGATTTACCTTCCAATTAATGCGAAGTAGAAGGCTTATCCTCAAAGCCATGCGACACAAATGATTTAGCTTCAAATACTTGCGATACAATTGATATAGCTTCAAATGCAGGCGAAACAAACGAGTTAGCTTCAAAGCCATGCGACACAAATGATTTAGCTTCAAATACTTGCGATATAACTGATATAGCTTCAAATGCAGGCGAAATAAACGAGTTAGCTTCAAATCTGTGCGAAACACATGATTTAGCTTCAAATCCATGCGAACCACATGATTTAGTTTCAAATCAATGTGATGTAGAAGGCTTAGCTTCAAATCCATGCGAAACACATGATTTAGTTTCAAATCAATGCGAAGCAGAAGGCTTAGCTTCAAATCCATGCGAAACAAATGATTTAGTTTCACATACTTGCGATATAAATGATATAGCTTCAAATGCAGGCGAAACAAACGAGTTAGCATCAAATCCAAGCGAAACACATGGTTTAGTTTCAAATCAATGCGAAGTAGGAGGCTTATCCTCAAAGCCATGCGACACAAATGATTTAGCTTCAAATACTTGCGATATAACTAATATAGCTTCAAATGCAGGCGAAATAAACGAGTTAGCTTCAAATCTGTGCGAAACACATGATTTAGCTTCAAATCCATGCGAACCACATGATTTAGTTTCAAATCAATGTGAAGTAGAAGGCTTAGCTTCAAATCCATGCGAAACACATGATTTAGTTTCAAATCAATGCGAAGCAGAAGGCTTAGCTTCAAATCCATGCGAAACAATTGATTTAGTTTTACATACTTGCGGTATAAATGATATAGCTTCAAATGCAGGCGAAACAAACGAGTTAGCTTCAAATCCAAGCGAAGCACGTGATTTACCTTCAAATTAATGCGAAGTAGAAGGCTTATCCTCAAAGCCATGCGACACAAATGATTTAGCTTCAAATACTTGCGATACAATTGATATAGCTTCAAATGCATGCGAAACAAACGAGTTAGCTTCAAATCCAAGCGAAACACATGATTTAGTTCCAAATCAATGCGAAGTAGAAGGTTTAGCTTCAAATCCAAGCGAAACACATGATTTTCCTTCAAATTAATGCGAAGTAGAAGGCTTATTCTCAAAGCCATGCGACACAAATGATTTAGCTTCAAATACTTGCGATACAATTGATATAGCATCAATTGCAGGCGAAACAAACGAGTTAGCTTCAAATCTGTGCGAAACTCATGATTTAGCTTCAAATCCATGCGAACCACATGATTTAGTTTCAAATCAACGTGAAGTAGAAGGCTTAGCTTCAAATCCATGCGAAACACATGATTTAGTTTCAAATCAATGCGAAGCATAAGGCTTAGCTTCAAATCCATGCGAAACAAATGATTTAGTTTCACATACTTGCGATATAAATGATATAGCTTCAAATGCAGGCGAAACAAACGAGTTAGCTTCAAATCCAAGCGAAACACATGGTTTAGTTTCAAATCAATGCGAAGTAGGAGGCTTATCCTCAAAGCCATGCGACACAAATGATTTAGCTTCAAATACTTGCGATATAACTGATATAGCTTCAAATGCAGGCGAAATAAACGAGTTAGCTTCAAATCTGTGCGAAACACATGATTTAGCTTCAAATCCATGCGAACCACATGATTTAGTTTCAAATCAATGTGAAGTAGAAGGCTTAGCTTCAAATCCATGCGAAACACATGATTTAGTTTCAAATCAATGCGAAGCAGAAGGCTTAGCTTCAAATCCATGCGAAACAAATGATTTAGTTTCACATACTTGCGATATAAATGATATAGCTTCAAATGCAGGCGAAACAAACGAGTTAGCTTCAAATCCAAGCGAAGCACGTGATTTACCTTCCAATTAATGCGAAGTAGAAGGCTTATCCTCAAAGCCATGCGACACAAATGATTTAGCTTCAAATACTTGCGATACAATTGATATAGCTTCAAATGCAGGCGAAACAAACGAGTTAGCTTCAAAGCCATGCGACACAAATGATTTAGCTTCAAATACTTGCGATATAACTGATATAGCTTCAAATGCAGGCGAAATAAACGAGTTAGCTTCAAATCTGTGCGAAACACATGATTTAGCTTCAAATCCATGCGAACCACATGATTTAGTTTCAAATCAATGTGAAGTAGAAGGCTTAGCTTCAAATCCATGCGAAACACATGATTTAGGTTCAAATCAATGCGAAGTAGATGGCTTAACTTCAAATCCATGCGAAACAAAGGATTTAGCTTCAAATACTTGCGACTTAAATGATATAGCTTCAAATGCAGCGAAACAAACCAGGTAGCTACAATTCCATGCGAAACACACGATTTAGCTTAAAAGTCATACGAAACAAATGATTTAGCTTCAAATACTTGCGATATAAACGATATACCTTCAAATGTAGGCAAAAAAAAGAGTTAGCTTCAAATCCATGCGGAACACATGATTTAGCTTCAAATCCATGCGGAACACATGATTTAGCTTCAAATCCATGCGACACAAATGATTTAGCTTCAAATACTTGCGATACAATTGATATAGCTTCAAATGCATGCGAAACAAACGAGTTAGATTCAAATCTAAGCGAAACACATGATTTAGTTCCAAATCAATGCGAAGTAGAAGGTTTAGCTTCAAATCCAAGCGAAACACATGATTTTCCTTCAAATTAATGCGAAGTAGAAGGCTTATTCTCAAAGCCATGCGACACAAATGATTTAGCTTCAAATACTTGCGATATAATTGATATAGCATCAAATGCAGGCGAAACAAACGAGTTAGCTTCAAATCTGTGCGAAACACATGATTTAGCTTCAAATCAATGCGAAGTAGGAGGCTTACCTTCAAAGCCATGCGACACAAATGGTTTAGCTTCAAATACTTCCGATACAATTGATATAGCTTCAAATGCATGCGAAACGAACGAGTTAGCTTCAAATCCAAGCGTAACACGTGATTTAGCTTCAAATCAATGAGAAGTAGAAAGCTTAGCTTCAAATCCATGCGAATCAAATGATTTAGCTTCAAATACTTGTGATATACATGATATAGCACCAAATGCAGGCGAAACAAACGAGTTTTCTTCAAATCCATGCGAAACACACGATTTAACTGCAAATCAATGCGATGTAGAAGGTTTAGCGTCAAATCCATGCGACACAAAAGAATTAGCTTCAAATGCTTGCGAAATAGATGGTACAGATTCAAATAAAGTCGAAACAAACGGGATATCTTCAAATCCATGCAAAACATATGATTTTGCTTCAAATCAATGCGAAGTAGAAGGCTTAGCTTCAAATCCATGCGAATAAAATGATTTAGCTTCGCATACGTGTGATATACATGATATAGCTTCAAATGCAGGCGGAACAGCGAGCAAGCTTCGAATCCATGCGAAAAACATGATTTAGCTTCAAATCAGTGCGAAGCAGAACGCTTAGATTCAAATCCATATGAATCAACTGGTTTATCTTCAAATACATGTGAAATACATGACTCAGCTTCAATTGCATGCGAAACAATCGTGTTAGCTTCAAATCCACGCAAATCACATGATTTAGCTTCCAATCAATGCGAAGTAGAAGGCTTAGCTTCAAATCCAAGCGAAACAAATGATTTAGCTTCAAATCAATGCGAAGGAGAAAGCTAGGCTTCAAACTCATGCGAAACAAATGATTTAGCTTCAAATACTTGTGATATACATGATATATCTTCAAATGCAGGCGAAACAAACGAGTTTTCTTCAAATCCATGCGAAATACATGACTTAGCTTCAAATCCATGCAAAGCACATGATATGGCTTCAAAGCAATGCGAAGTAGAAGGCTGAGCTTCAAATACATGTGAAACAAATGGTTTAGTTTCAAATACTTGCGATATAAGTGATATAGATTCAACTGCATGCGAAACAATCGTGTTAGCTTCAAATCCACGCAAATCACATGATTTAGCTTCCAATCAATGCGAAGTAGAAGGCTTAGCTTCAAATCCAAGCGAAACAAATGATTTAGCTTCAAATCAATGCGAAGGAGAAAGCTAGGCTTCAAACTCATGCGAAACAAATGATTTAGCTTCAAATACTTGTGATATACATGATATATCTTCAAATGCAGGCGAAACAAACGAGTTTTCTTCAAATCCATGCGAAATACATGACTTAGCTTCAAATCCATGCAAAGCACATGATATGGCTTCAAAGCAATGCGAAGTAGAAGGCTGAGCTTCAAATACATGTGAAACAAATGGTTTAGTTTCAAATACTTGCGATATAAGTGATATAGATTCAACTGCAGGCGAAACAAACGCGTTAGCTTCAAGTCCAAGCGAAACTCATTATTTAGCTGCAAATCAATGCGATATAGAAGGTTTAGCTTCAAACCATGCGACACAAATGATTTCGCTTCTGATACTTACGATATCAGTGATATAGCTTCAAATGCAGACGAATCAAACGAGTTAGCTTCAAATCCGTGCGACAGAAATGATTACGCTTCAGATACTTGCGATATAAGTGATATAGATTCAAATGAATACGAAGCAAACGAGTTAGCTTCAAATCTGTGCGAAACACATGATTTACCTTCATATCCAAGCGAAACACACGATTTACCTACAAATTAATGCAAAGTAGGAGGCTTATCTTCACAGCCATGCGACACAAATGATTTAGCTTCAAATACTTGCGATATAATTGATATAGCTTCAAATGCAGGCGAAACAAACGAGTTAGCTTCAAATCTGTGCGAAACACATGATTTAGCTTCAAATCCATGCGAAACACATGATTTAGCTTCAAATCAATCCGAAGTAGAAGGCTTAGCTTCAAAGCCATGCGACACAAATGATTTAGCTTCAAATACTTGCGATATAATTGATATAGCTTCAAACGCAGGCGGAACAATCGCGTTAAATTCAAATCCACGGGACACAAATGATTTAGCTTCAAATCAATGCGAAGTTGAAGGCTTAGCTTCAAATCATTGCGAAACAAATGGTTTAGCTTCAAATACTTGTGGTATACATGATTTGGCTTCAACTGCATGCGAAACGAACGAGTTAGCTTCAAATCCAAGCGTAACACATGATTTAGCTTTAAATCAATGAGAAGTAGGAGGCTTAGCTTCAAATCCAATCGAATCACAAGATTTAGCTTCAAATCAATGAGAAGTAGAAAGCTTAGCTTAAAATCCATGCGAATCAAATGATTTAGCTTCAAATACTTGTGATATACATGATATAGCACCAAATGCAGGCGAAACAAACGAGTTTTCTTCAAATCCAAGCGATACACATGATTTACCTTCAAATTAATGTGAAGTAGAAGGCTTATCACCAAAGCCATGCGACACAAATGATTCAGCTTCAAATACTTGCGATATAAATGATATAGCTTCAAATGCAGGCGAAACAAACGAGTTACCATCAAATCCAAGCGAAACACATGATTTACCTTCAAATCAATGCGAAGTAGAAGGCGTTGCTTTAAAACCATGCGACACAAATAATTTAGCTTCAAATACTTGCGATATAACTGATATAGCTTCAAATGCAGGCGAAAGATATAACTGATATAGCTTCAAATGCAGGCGAAATAAACGAGTTAGCTTCAAATCTGTGCGAAACACATGATTTAGCTTCAAATCCATGCGAACCACATGATTTAGTTTCAAATCAATGTGAAGTAGAAGGCTTAGCTTCAAATCCATGCGAAACACATGATTTAGTTTCAAATCAATGCGAAGCAGAAGGCTTAGCTTCAAATCCATGCGAAACAAATGATTTAGTTTCACATACTTGCGATATAAATGATATAGCTTCAAATGCAGGCGAAACAAACGAGTTAGCTTCAAATCCAAGCGATGCACGTGATTTACCTTCAAATTAATGCGAAGTAGAAGGCTTATCCTCAAAGCCATGCGACACAAATGATTTAGCTTCAAATACTTGCGATACAATTGATATAGCTTCAAATGCAGGCGAAACAAACGAGTTAGCTTCAAAGCCATGCGACACAAATGATTTAGCTTCAAATACTTGCGATATAACTGATATAGCTTCAAATGCAGGCGAAATAAACGAGTTAGCTTCAAATCTGTGCGAAACACATGATTTAGCTTCAAATCCATACGAACCACATGATTTAGTTTCAAATCAATGTGATGTAGAAGGCTTAGCTTCAAATCCATGCGAAACACATGATTTAGTTTCAAATCAATGCGAAGCAGAAGGCTTAGCTTCAAATCCATGCGAAACAAATGATTTAGTTTCACATACTTGCGATATAAATGATATAGCTTCAAATGCAGGCGAAACAAACGAGTTAGGTTCAAATCCAAGCGAAACACATGGTTTAGTTTCAAATCAATGCGAAGTAGGAGGCTTATCCTCAAAGCCATGCGACACAAATGATTTAGCTTCAAATACTTGCGATATAACTGATATAGCTTCAAATGCAGGCGAAATAAACGAGTTAGCTTCAAATCTGTGCGAAACACATGATTTAGCTTCAAATCCATGCGAACCACATGATTTAGTTTCAAATCAATGTGAAGTAGAAGGCTTAGCTTCAAATCCATGCGAAACACATGATTTAGGTTCAAATCAATGCGAAGTAGATGGCTTAACTTCAAATCCATGCGAAACAAATGATTTAGCTTCAAATACTTGCGACTTAAATGATATAGCTTCAAATGCAGCGAAACAAACCAGGTAGCTACAATTCCATGCGAAACACACGATTTAGCTTAAAAGTCATACGAAACAAATGATTTAGCTTCAAATACTTGCGATATAAACGATATACCTTCAAATGTAGGCAAAAAAAAGAGTTAGCTTCAAATCCATGCGGAACACATGATTTAGCTTCAAATCCATGCGGAACACATGATTTAGCTTCAAATCCATGCGAACCACATGATTTTCCTTCAAATTAATGCGAAGTAGAAGGCTTTTTCTCAAAGCCATGCGACACAAATGATTTAGCTTCAAATGCTTGCGATACAATTGATATAGCTTCAAATGCAGGCGAAACAAACGAGTTAGCTTCAAATCCAAGCGAAGCACGTGATTTACCTTCAAATTAATGCGAAGTAGAAGGCTTATCCTCAAAGCCATGCGACACAAATGATTTAGCTTCAAATACTAGCGATACAATTGATATAGCTTCAAATGCATGCGAAACAAACGAGTTAGCTTCAAATCTAAGCGAAACACATGATTTAGTTCCAAATCAATGCGAAGTAGAAGGTTTAGCTTCAAATCCAAGCGAAACACATGATTTTCCTTCAAATTAATGCGAAGTAGAAGGCTTATTCTCAAAGCCATGCGACACAAATGATTTAGCTTCAAATACTTGCGATATAATTGATATAGCATCAAATGCAGGCGAAACAAACGAGTTAGCTTCAAATCTGTGCGAAACACATGATTTAGCTTCAAATCAATGCGAAGTAGGAGGCTTACCTTCAAAGCCATGCGACACAAATGGTTTAGCTTCAAATACTTCCGATACAATTGATATAGCTTCAAATGCATGCGAAACGAACGAGTTAGCTTCAAATCCAAGCGTAACACGTGATTTAGCTTCAAATCAATGAGAAGTAGGAGGCTTAGCTTCAAATCCAATCGAATCACAAGATTTAGCTTCAAATCAATGAGAAGTAGAAAGCTTAGCTTCAAATCCATGCGAATCAAATGATTTAGCTTCAAATACTTGTGATATACATGATATAGCACCAAATGCAGGCGAATCAAACGAGTTTTCTTCAAATCCATGCGAAACACACGATTTAACTGCAAATCAATGCGATGTAGAAGGTTTAGCGTCAAATCCATGCGTCACAAAAGAATTAGCTTCAAATGCTTGCGAAATAGATGGTACAGATTCAAATAAAGTCGAAACAAACGAGATATCTTCAAATCCATGCAAAACACATGATTTTGCTTCAAATCAATGCGAAGTAGAAGGCTTAGCTTCAAATCCATGCGAATAAAATGATTTAGCTTCGCATACGTGTGATATACATGATATAGCTTCAAATGCAGGCGGAACAGCGAGCAAGCTTCGAATCCATGCGAAAAACATGATTTAGCTTCAAATCAGTGCGAAGTAGAACGCTTAGATTCAAATCCATATGAATCAACTGGTTTATCTTCAAATACATGTGAAATACATGACTCAGCTTCAATTGCATGCGAAACAATCGTGTTAGCTTCAAATCCACGCAAATCACATGATTTAGCTTCCAATCAATGCGAAGTAGAAGGCTTAGCTTCAAATCCAAGCGAAACAAATGATTTAGCTTCAAATCAATGCGAAGGAGAAAGCTAGGCTTCAAACTCATGCGAATCAAATGATTTAGCTTCAAATACTTGTGATATACATGATATATCTTCAAATGCAGGGGAAACAAACGAGTTTTCTTCAAATCCATGCGAAATACATGACTTAGCTTCAAATCCATGCAAAGCACATGATATGGCTTCAAAGCAATGCGAAGTAGAAGGCTGAGCTTCAAATACATGTGAACAAATGGTTTAGTTTCAAATACTTGCGATATAAGTGATATAGATTCAACTGCAGGCGAAACAAACGCGTTAGCTTCAAGTCCAAGCGAAACTCATTATTTAGCTGCAAATCAATGCGATATAGAAGGTTTAGCTTCAAACCATGCGACACAAATGATTTAGCTTCTGATACTTACGATATCAGTGATATAGCTTCAAATGCAGACGAATCAAACGAGTTAGCTTCAAATCCAAGCGAAGCACGTGATTTACCTTCAAATTAATGCGAAGTAGAAGGCTTATCCTCAAAGCCATGCGACACAAATGATTTAGCTTCAAATACTTGCGATATAATTGATATAGCATCAAATGCAGGCGAAACAAACGAGTTAGCTTCAAATCTGTGCGAAACACATGATTTAGCTTCAAATCAATGCGAAGTAGGAGGCTTACCTTCAAAGCCATGCGACACAAATGGTTTAGCTTCAAATACTTCCGATACAATTGATATAGCTTCAAATGCATGCGAAACGAACGAGTTAGCTTCAAATCCAAGCGTAACACGTGATTTAGCTTCAAATCAATGAGAAGTAGGAGGCTTAGCTTCAAATCCAATCGAATCACAAGATTTAGCTTCAAATCAATGAGAAGTAGAAAGCTTAGCTTCAAATCAATGAGAAGTAGAAAGCTTAGCTTCAAATCCATGCGAATCAAATGATTTAGCTTCAAATACTTGTGATATACATGATATAGCACCAAATGCAGGCGAAACAAACGAGTTTTCTTCAAATCCATGCGAAACACACGATTTAACTGCAAATCAATGCGATGTAGAAGGTTTAGCGTCAAATCCATGCGACACAAAAGAATTAGCTTCAAATGCTTGCGAAATAGATGGTACAGATTCAAATAAAGTCGAAACAAACGAGATATCTTCAAATCCATGCAAAACACATGATTTTGCTTCAAATCAATGCGAAGTAGAAGGCTTAGCTTCAAAGCCATGCGACACAAATGATTTAGCTTCAAATACTTGCGATATAATTGATATAGCTTCAAACGCAGGCGAAACAATCGCGTTAAATTCAAATCCACGGGACACAAATGATTTAGCTTCAAATCAATGCGAAGTTGAAGGCTTAGCTTCAAATCATTGCGAAACAAATGGTTTAGCTTCAAATACTTGTGGTATACATGATTTGGCTTCAACTGCATGCGAAACACATGATTTAGGTTCAAATCAATGCGAAGTAGATGGCTTAACTTCAAATCCATGCGAAACAAATGATTTAGCTTCAAATACTTGCGACTTAAATGATATAGCTTCAAATGCAGCGAAACAAACCAGGTAGCTACAATTCCATGCGAAACACACGATTTAGCTTAAAAGTCATACGAAACAAATGATTTAGCTTCAAATACTTGCGATATAAACGATATACCTTCAAATGTAGGCAAAAAAAAGAGTTAGCTTCAAATCCATGCGGAACACATGATTTAGCATCAAATCCATGCGGAACACATGATTTAGCTTCAAATCCATGCGAACCACATGATTTTCCTTCAAATTAATGCGAAGTAGAAGGCTTTTTCTCAAAGCCATGCGACACAAATGATTTAGCTTCAAATGCTTGCGATACAATTGATATAGCTTCAAATGCAGGCGAAACAAACGAGTTAGCTTCAAATCCAAGCGAAGCACGTGATTTACCTTCAAATTAATGCGAAGTAGAAGGCTTATCCTCAAAGCCATGCGACACAAATGATTTAGCTTCAAATACTTGCGATACAATTGATATAGCTTCAAATGCATGCGAAACAAACGAGTTAGCTTCAAATCTAAGCGAAACACATGATTTAGTTCCAAATCAATGCGAAGTAGAAGGTTTAGCTTCAAATCCAAGCGAAACACATGATTTTCCTTCAAATTAATGCGAAGTAGAAGGCTTATTCTCAAAGCCATGCGACACAAATGATTTAGCTTCAAATACTTGCGATATAATTGATATAGCATCAAATGCAGGCGAAACAAACGAGTTAGCTTCAAATCTGTGCGAAACACATGATTTAGCTTCAAATCAATGCGAAGTAGGAGGCTTACCTTCAAAGCCATGCGACACAAATGGTTTAGCTTCAAATAATTCCGATACAATTGATATAGCTTCAAATGCATGCGAAACGAACGAGTTAGCTTCAAATCCAAGCGTAACACGTGATTTAGCTTCAAATCAATGAGAAGTAGGAGGCTTAGCTTCAAATCCAATCGAATCACAAGATTTAGCTTCAAATCAATGAGAAGTAGAAAGCTTAGCTTCAAATCCATGCGAATCAAATGATTTAGCTTCAAATACTTGTGATATACATGATATAGCACCAAATGCAGGCGAAACAAACGAGTTTTCTTCAAATCCATGCGAAACACACGATTTAACTGCAAATCAATGCGATGTAGAAGGTTTAGCGTCAAATCCATGCGACACAAAAGAATTAGCTTCAAATGCTTGCGAAATAGATGGTACAGATTCAAATAAAGTCGAAACAAACGAGATATCTTCAAATCCATGCAAAACACATGATTTTGCTTCAAATCAATGCGAAGTAGAAGGCTTAGCTTCAAATCCATGCGAATAAAATGATTTAGCTTCGCATACGTGTGATATACATGATATAGCTTCAAATGCAGGCGGAACAGCGAGCAAGCTTCGAATCCATGCGAAAAACATGATTTAGCTTCAAATCAGTGCGATGTAGAACGCTTAGATGCAAATCCATATGAATCAACTGGTTTATCTTCAAATACATGTGAAATACATGACTCAGCTTCAATTGCATGCGAAACAATCGTGTTAGCTTCAAATCCACGCAAATCACATGATTTAGCTTCCAATCAATGCGAAGTAGAAGGCTTAGCTTCAAATCCAAGCGAAACAAATGATTTAGCTTCAAATCAATGCGAAGGAGAAAGCTAGGCTTCAAACTCATGCGAAACAAATGATTTAGCTTCAAATACTTGTGATATACATGATATATCTTCAAATGCAGGCGAAACAAACGAGTTTTCTTCAAATCCATGCGAAATACATGACTTAGCTTCAAATTCATGCAAAGCACATGATATGGCTTCAAAGCAATGCGAAGTAGAAGGCTGAGCTTCAAATACATGTGAAACAAATGGTTTAGTTTCAAATACTTGCGATATAAGTGATATAGATTCAACTGCATGCGAAACAATCGTGTTAGCTTCAAATCCACGCAAATCACATGATTTAGCTTCCAATCAATGCGAAGTAGAAGGCTTAGCTTCAAATCCAAGCGAAACAAATGATTTAGCTTCAAATCAATGCGAAGGAGAAAGCTAGGCTTCAAACTCATGCGAAACAAATGATTTAGCTTCAAATACTTGTGATATACATGATATATCTTCAAATGCAGGCGAAACAAACGAGTTTTCTTCAAATCCATGCGAAATACATGACTTAGCTTCAAATCCATGCAAAGCACATGATATGGCTTCAAAGCAATGCGAAGTAGAAGGCTGAGCTTCAAATACATGTGAAACAAATGGTTTAGTTTCAAATACTTGCGATATAAGTGATATAGATTCAACTGCAGGCGAAACAAACGCGTTAGCTTCAAGTCCAAGCGAAACTCATTATTTAGCTGCAAATCAATGCGATATAGAAGGTTTAGCTTCAAACCATGCGACACAAATGATTTCGCTTCTGATACTTACGATATCAGTGATATAGCTTCAAATGCAGACGAATCAAACGAGTTAGCTTCAAATCCGTGCGACAGAAATGATTACGCTTCAGATACTTGCGATATAAGTGATATAGATTCAAATGAATACGAAGCAAACGAGTTAGCTTCAAATCTGTGCGAAACACATGATTTACCTTCATATCCAAGCGAAACACACGATTTACCTACAAATTAATGCAAAGTAGGAGGCTTATCTTCACAGCCATGCGACACAAATGATTTAGCTTCAAATACTTGCGATATAATTGATATAGCTTCAAATGCAGGCGAAACAAACGAGTTAGCTTCAAATCTGTGCGAAACACATGATTTAGCTTCAAATCCATGCGAAACACATGATTTAGCTTCAAATCAATCCGAAGTAGAAGGCTTAGCTTCAAAGCCATGCGACACAAATGATTTAGCTTCAAATACTTGCGATATAATTGATATAGCTTCAAACGCAGTCGAAACAATCGCGTTAAATTCAAATCCACGGGACACAAATGATTTAGCTTCAAATCAATGCGAAGTTGAAGGCTTAGCTTCAAATCATTGCGAAACAAATGGTTTAGCTTCAAATACTTGTGGTATACATGATTTGGCTTCAACTGCATGCGAAACGAACGAGTTACCATCAAATCCAAGCGAAACACATGATTTACCTTCAAATCAATGCGAAGTAGAAGGCGTTGCTTTAAAACCATGCGACACAAATGATTTAGTTTCAAATACTTGCGATATAATTGATAAAGCTTCAAATGCAGGCGAAACAAACGAGTTAGCTTCAAATCCAAGCGAAACACATGATTTAGTTTCAAATCAAGTCGAAGTAGAAGGCTTTGCTTCAAATCCATGCGAAACACATGATTTAGATTCAAATCAATGCGAAGTAGAAGGCTTAGCTTCAAATCAATACGGAACCAATGATTTAGATTCAAATACTTGCGATATAATTGATATAGTGTCAACTGCAGGCGAAACAAACGAGTTAGCTACAAATCCATGCAAAAAACATGACTTAGCTTCAAATTCATGGGAAACACATGGTTTAGCTTCATATTCTTGCGAAACATATGGTTTAGTTTCAGATACTTGTGATAAACATGATTTAGTTTCAACTGCATGCGAAACAAACGAGTTAGCTTCAAATCCATGCGAAACAAATTATTTAGCTACAAATCAATGCGAAGTAGAAGGCATAGCTCCAAATCCATGCGGAACCAATGGTTTAGTTTCAGATACTTGTGATAAACATGATTTAGATTCAACTGCATGCGAAACAAACGAGTTAGCTTCAAATCCATGCGAAACAAATGTTGTAGCTCCAAATCAATGCGAAGTAGAAGGCTTAGCTACAAATACATGAGAAACAAATGATTTAGCTTCAGATAATTGCGATATAAGTGATATAGCACCAAAAGCAGGCGAAACAGACGAGTTAGCATCAAATCCATGCGAAACAAATGCTTTAGGTTCAGATACTTGCGATATAAGGGATGGAGCTTCAAGTGCAGGAGAAACTATCGAGTTAGCACCAAATCCATGCGAAAGAAATGAGTTAGCTACAAATAAATGCGAAGTAGAAGGCTTAGCTCCAAATCCATGCGGAACCAATGATTTAGATTCAAATACTTGCGATTAAGTGATATAGAGTCAACTGCAGGCGATACAAACGTGTTAGCTACAAATCCATGCAAGAAACATGACTAACTTCAAATCAATGCGATATAGAATGTCTAGATCCAAATCCATGCGAAACACATAATTTAGCTGCAAATCAATGCGATGTGGAAGATTCTGCTTCAAATCCATGCCAAACACATGATTTAGTTTCAAATCAATGTGAAGTAGAACGCTTAGCTTCAAATCCATGCGAAACACATGATTTAGCTTCACATACTTGCGATATAAATGATATAGCTTCAAATTCAAGGAGAAACAAACGAGTTAGCTTCAAATCCAAGCTATACACATGATTTAGTTTCAAATCAATGCGAAGTAGAAGGCTTAGCTTCAAATCGATGCGAAACAAATGATTTAGCTTCACATACTTGCGATATAAATGATATAGCTTCAAATGCAGGAGAAACAAACGAGTTAGCTTCAAATCTATGCGAAACACATGATTTAGCTTCAAATCCAAGCGAAACACATGGTTTAGCTTCATATTCTTGCGAAACAAATGGTTTAGATTCAAATACTTGTGATAAACATGATTTAGCTTCAAATGCAGGCGAAACAAACGAATTAGTTTCAAATCCATGCGAAACACATGATTTTGCTACAAATCCAAGCGAAACACGTGGTTTATCTTCATATTCTTGCGAAACAAATGGTTTAGCTTCATATACTTGTGATAAACATGATTTAGCTTCAACCGCATGCGAAACAATCGCGTTAGCTTCATATGCAAGGGAAACAAACGATTTAGCTTCGAATCAATGCGAAGTTGTAGGCTTAGCATCAAATCAATGCGAAACAAACGAGTTAGATTCAAATCCATGCGAAACGCATGATGTAGCTTCAAATCAATGCGAAGTAGAAGGCGTAGCTTGAAATACAGGCGACAAAATTGATTTAGCTTCAAATACTTGCGATATAAGTGATATAGCTTCAAATCCATGCGACACAAATGATTTAGCTTCAAATACTTGCTATAGAAGTGATATAGCTGCAATGCAGGCGAAACAAACGAGTTAGCTTCAAATCCAAGCGAAACACATGATTTAGTTTCAAATCAATGCGAAGTAGAAGGCTTAGCTTCAAATCCATGCGAAACAAATGATTTAACTTCACATGCTTGCGATATAAATGATATAGCTTCAAATCCATGGGTCACAAATGATTTAGCTTCAAATACTTGCTATAGAAGTGATATAGCTGCAATGCAGGCGAAACAAACGAGTTAGCTTCAAATACTTGCGATAGAAGTGATATAGCTTCAAACGCAGGCGAAACGAACGAGTTACCTTCAAATTCAAGCGAAACACATGATTTACCTTCAAATTAATGCGAAGTAGAAGGCTTATCTTCGAAGCCATGCGACACAAATGATTTAGCTTCAAATACTTGCGATATAATTGATATAGCTTCAAATGCATGCGAAACAAACGAGTTAGCTCCCAATCCATGCGAAACACATGATTTAGCTTCAAATCAAAGCGAAACACATGATTTAGCTTCAAATAAACGCGATGTAGAAAGTTTGGCTTCATAAACCGTGCGAAACTAATGATTTCGCTTCAAATACTTGCGATATAAATGATATAGCTCCAAATGCAGGCAACACAAACGAGTCAGCTTCAAATATATGCGAAACACATGATTTAGCTTCAAATTCATGCGAAACACATGATTTAGCTTAAAATTCATGCGAAACAGATTATTTAGCTTCAAATACTTGCGATATAAACGATATACCTTCAAATGCAGGCAAAACAAACGAGTTAGCTTCAAGTCCATGCGGAACACATGATTTAGCTTCAAATCAATGCGGAGCACATGGTTTAGCTTCATATGCTTGCGAAACAAGTGGTTTAGCTTCAGGTACTTGTGATAAACATGATTTAGCTTCAACTGCATGCGAAACAAACGAGTTAGTTTAAAATCGAAGAGAAACACACGATTTAGCTTCAAATCAATGCGAAGTAGAAGGCTTAGCTTCAAATCGATGCCATACGAATGATTTAGCTTCAAATACCTGCGATAGAAGGGATATAGCTTCAAATGCAGGCGAAACAAACGAGTTAGCTTCAAGTCTATGCGAAAGACATGATTTAGCTTCAAATTCATGCGAAACACGTGGTTTAGCTTCATATTCTTGCGAAACAAATGGTTTAGATTCAGATACTTGTGATAAACATGATTTTGAATCAAATGCAGGCGAAACAAACGAGTTAGTTTCAAATCCATGCGAAACACATGATTTAGCTTCAAATCCAAGCGATACACATGGTTTAGCTTCATATTCTTGCGAAACAAATGGTTTAGCTTCATATACTTGTGATAAACATGATTTAGCTTCAACCGCCTGCGAAACAAACGAGTTAGCATTAAAACCAAGCGAGACACATGATTTAGCTTCAAATCAATGCGAAGTAGATGGCTTAGCTTCATATCCATGCGAAACAAATGGCTTAGCTTCAAATACTTGCGAATATAAGTGATACAGCTTCAAATGCATGCGAAACAAGCGAGTTAGCATCAAATCCATGCGAAACACATGATTTAGCTATAACTCAATGCAAAGTAGAAGGCGTATCTTCAAATCCATGCGGAACAAATGATTTAGCTTCAAATACTTGCGATATAAGTGATATAGATTCAACTGCAGGCGAAACAAACGAGGTAGCTTCAAATCCATGCGAAAGACATGATTTAGCTTTAAATCCATGAGAAACACGTGGTTTAGCTTCATATCCATGCGAAACAAATGGCTTAGCTTCAAATACTTGCGAATATAAGTGATACAGCTTCAAATGCATGTGAAACAAGCGAGTTAGCATCAAATCCATGCGAAACACATGATTTAGCTATAACTCAATGCAAAGTAGAAGGCGTATCTTCAAATACTTGCGAAACAAATGATTTAGCTTCAAATACTTGCGTTATAAATGATATAACATCAAATGCAGGCAAAACAAACGAGTTAGCTTCAGATCCATGCGGAACACAAGATTTAGCTTCAAATCAATGCGAAGCACATGGTTTAGCTTCTTATACTTGCGAAACAATTGGTTTAGCTTCAAATACTTGCGATATAAACGATATACCTTCAAATGCAGGCAAAACAAACGAGTTAGCTTCAAGTCTATGCGGAACACATGATTTAGCTTCAAATCAATGCGAAGCACATGATTTAGTTTCAAATCAATGCGAAGTTGAAAGCTTAGCTTCAAATCCATGCTTAATATATGAGTTACCTTCAAATACTTGCGATATAAATGAAATAGCTTCAAATGCAGGCGAAACAAACGCGATAGCTTGATATTCATGGAAACGCATGATTTAGTTTCAAATTCATGCGAAACACATGATTTAGTTTCAAATCAATGCGAAGTAGAAGGCTTAGCTTCAAATCCATGCGAAACAAATGGTTTAGCTACAAATACTTTTGATATACGTTATTTAGATTCAACTGCATGCGTAACAAACGAGTTAGCTTCCAATCCATGCGAAAGACATGATTTAGCTTTAAATCCATGAGAAACACGTGGTTTAGCTTCATATTCTTGCGAAACAAATGGTTTAGCTTCAATTACTTGCGATAAAAGTGATATAGCTTCATATACAGACGAAAGAAACGAAATAGCTTCAAATCCAAGCGAAACAAATGATGTAGCTGCAAATAAATGCGACGTGGAAGCTTTAGCTTCAAATCCATGCGATACACAAGATTTTGCAGCAAAGCAATGCGATGTAGAAGGATTAGCTTCAAATCCATGGGATACACAATATTTAGCTTCAAATCAATGCAATGTAGAGGGTTAAGCTACAAAATCCATGCTGTACACATGATATAGCTTCAAATCAATGCGAAGTAGAAGGCTTAGCTTCAAATCCATGCGAAACAAACGATTTTTCTTCAAATACTTGCGATATAAGTGATATAGCTTCAAATGCAGGCGAAACAAGCAAGATAGCTTCAAATCCAAGTGAAACACATGATTTATATTCAAATCAACGCGAAATAGAAGGCTTAGCTTCAAATCCATGCAAAACACATGATTTAGCTTCAAATTCATGCGAAACAAATGATTTAGCATCAGATACTGGCTATGTAAGTGATATAGCTTCAAATGCAGAGGAATCAAACGAGTTAGCTTCAAAATCCATGCCATACATATAATTTAGCTTCATGTACTTACGATATAAGTGCAATAGCTTCAAATCCATGCGAAACATATGATTTAGCTTCACATACTTGCGATGTAAATGATATAGCTTCAAATGCAGGCGAAACAAACGAGTTAGCTTCAAATCCATGCGAAACACACGACTTAGCTTCAAATCCATGAAAAACACATGGTTTAGCTTCATATTCTTGCGAAACAAATGGTTTAGCTTCAAATACTTGTGATAAGCATGATTTAACTTCAACTGCATGCGAAACAAACGTGTTAGCTTCAAATCCAAGCGAAACACATGAATTAGCTTCAAATAAATGCGAAGTAGAAAGCTTAGATTGATATCCATGCGAAACAACTGATTTGGCTTCAAATACTTACGAATATAAGTGATATATCTTCAAATGGAGACGAAACAAACGAGTTAGCCTCAAATCCATACGAAACATAAAATTTAGCTTCAATTCTATGCGAAGTAGAAGGCTCAGATTCAAATCCGAGCGAAACACATGATTTAGACTCAAATACTTGTGATATGCATGATATAGCATCAAATGCAGGCGAACAAACGAGTTAGCTTCAAATCCATGCGAAACACATGATTTAGTTTCAAATCAATGTGATGTAGAAAGCTTAGCTTCAAATCCATGCGAATCAAATGATTTAGTCTCAAATACTTATGATATGCATGATTTAGATTCAAATGCAGGAGGAACAAACCAGTTATCTTCAATTTCATGCGAAACACATCATTTAGCTTCAAATCAATTCGAAGTACACGGCTTAGGATTAAATCCATGCGAAACAAATTGTTTAGCTACAAATACTTGTGATATACGTTATTTAGATTCAACTGCATGCGTAACAAACGAGTTATGCTCAAATCCATGCGAAAGACATGAATTAGCAGCAAATCAATGCGATGTAGAAGGTTTAGCATCAAATCCATGCGAAACAAATGATTTAGATACAGATACTTGCGATATAAGTGATATAGCTTCAAATGCAGGAGAAACAAACGAGTTAGCTCCAAATCCATGCGAAACATATGATTTAGCTTCAAATCAATGCGATGTAGATGGTTTAGATTCAAATCCAAGCGAATCAAACGAATTAGCTTCAAATCCATGCGAAACACATGATTTAGCTTCAAATCACTGCGAAGTAGAAAGCTTAGCTTCAAATCCAAGCGAATCAAATGATTTATACTCAAATACTTGTGAGATGCATGATATAGCTTCAAATGCAGGCGAAACAAACGAGTTAGCTTCAAATCCATGCGAAACACATGATTTAGCTTCAAATCACTGCGAAGTAGAAAGCTTAGCTTCAAATCCATGCGAATCAAATTATTTAGACTCAAATACTTGTGAGATGCATGATATAGCTTCAAATGCAGGCGAAACAAACGAGTTAGCTTCAAATCCATGCGAAACACATGATTTAGCTTCAAATCACTGCGAAGTAGAAAGCTTAGCTTCAAATCCATGCGAATCAAATTATTTAGACTCAAATACTTGTGAGATGCATGATATAGCTTCAACTGCACACGAAACTAACGAGTTAGCTTCAAATCCAATCGAAACACATGATTTAGCTTCAAATCAAAGCGATGTAGATGGTTTAGCTTCAAATCCATGCGAAACAAATCATTTTGGTTCAAATACTTGCGATATGAATGATATAGATACGAATGCAGACGAAACAAACAAGTTAGATTCAAATCTATGCGATACACAAGCTTTAGCTTCAAATCAATGCGATGCGGAAGGTTTAGCTTCAAATCCATGCCAGACAAATGATTAGGCTTCAAATACTTGCGACGTAAATGATATAGCTTCAAATGCAGGCGAAACAAACCAGGTAACTTCAATTCCATGCGAAACACATGATTTAGCTTCAAATCAATGCGAAGCACATGGTTTAGCTTCATACACTTGCGAAACAAGTGGTTTAGCTTCAGATACTTGTGATAAACATGATTTAGCTTCAACTGCATGCGAAACAAACGAGTTAGTTTAAAATCTAAGCGAAACACACGATTTAGCTTCAAATCAATGCGAAGTAGAAGGCTTAGCTTCAAATCGATGTCATACGAATGATTTAGCTTCAAATACCTGCGATATAAGTGATATAGATTCAACTGCAGGCGAAACAAACGAGGTAGCTTCAAATCCATGCGAAACAAATGATATTTCTCCAAATACTTGCGAAACAAATGATTTAGCTTCAAATACTTGCGTTATAAATGATATAACATCAAATGCAGACAAAACAAACGAGTTAGCTTCAGATCCATGCGAAACACATGATTTAGCTTCAAATCCAAGCGAAACACATGCTTTAGCTTCATGTTCTTGCGAAACAAATGGTTTAGCTTCATATACTTGTGATAAACATGATTTAGCTTCAACCGCATGCGAAACAAACGAGTTAGCTTTAAAACCAAGCGAGACACATGATTTAGCTTCAAATCAATGCGAAGTAGAAGGCTTAGCTTCAAATCGATGCCATACGAATGATTTTGTTCAAATACCTGGGATAGAAGTGACATAGCTTCAAATGCAGGCGAAACAAACGAGTTAGCTTTAAGTCTATGCGAAACACATGATTTAGCTTCAAATTCATGCGAAACGCGTGGTTTAGCTTCATATTCTTGCGAAACAAATGGTTTTAGATTTAGATACTTGTGATAAACGTGATTTAGCTTCAAATGCAGGCGAAACAAACGAGTTAGTTTCAAATCCATGCCGAACACATGATTTAGCTTCAAATTCGATCGAAACACATGGTTTAGCTTCATATTCTTGCGAAACAAATGGTTTAGCTTCATATACTTGTGATAAACATGATTTAGCTTCAACCACATACGAAACAAACGAGTTAGCTTTAAAACCAAGCGAAACACATGATTTAGCTTCAAATCAATGCGAAGTAGATGGCTTAGCTTCTTATCCATGCGAAACTAATGACTTAGCTTCAAATACTTGCGAATATAAGTGATACAGCTTCAAATGCATGCGAAACAAACGAGTTAGCATCAAATCCATGCGAAACACATGATTTAGCTAAAAATCAATGCGAAGTAGAAGGCGTAGCTTCAAATCCATGCGGAACAAATGATTTAGCTTCAAATACTTGCGATACGAGTGAACTAGCTTCAAATGTAGGCGAAACAAACCAGGTAGCTTCAATTCCATGCGAAACACATGATTTAGCTTAAATTTCTTGCGAAACAAATGATTTAGCTTCAAATCAATGCGAAACACATGGTTTAGCTTCATATACTTGCGAAAGAAGTGGTTCAGTTTCAGATACTTGTGATAAACATGATTTAGCTTCAACTCCATGCGAAACAATCGCGTTAGTTTCAAATCAATGCGCATTTGATGTCAGCTTCAAATTCATGCGAAGCAAACGATTTATCTTCAGATACTGGCGATGCAAGTGATATAGCATCAAATGCGGGCGAAAAGAACGAGTTATCTTCAAATCCATGCGAAACACGTTATTTAGGTTCAAAACGAAAGATTTAGATTCAAATACTTGCGAAATAAATGATATAGCTTCAGATGTAGGCAAAACAAACGAGTTAGCTTCAAATCCATGCGGAACACATGATCTAGCTTCAAATCAATGCGAAGTAGAAGACTTATCTTCAAATCCATGCGAAACGAAAGATTTAGCTTCAATTCTTGCGATATAATTGATATAGCTTCAAATTGCAGGCGAAACAAACGAGTTAACTTCAAATCCAAGCGAAACACATGATTTAGTTTCAAATCAATGCGAAGAAGAAGGCTTAGCTTCAAATCCATGCGAAACAAATGATTTAGCTTCATATACTTGCCATATAAATGATATAGCTTCAAATGCAGGCGAAACAAACGAGTTAGCTTCAAATCCAAGCAAAAAACATGATTTACCTTCAAATTAATGCAAAGTAGTAGGCATAGCTTCATATCCATGCGAAACACATGATTTAGTTTCAAATCAATGCGAAGCAGAAGGCTTAGCTTCAAATCCGTGCGACACAAATGATTTAGATTCAAATACTTGCGATAGAAGTGATATAGCTTCAATGCAGGCGAAACAAACGAGTTAGCTTCAAAGCCATGCGACACAAATGATTTAGCTTCAAATACTTGCGATATAACTGATATAGCTTCAAATGCAGGCGAAATAAACGAGTTAGCTTCAAATCTGTGCGAAACACATGATTTAGCTTCAAATCCATGCGAACCACATGATTTAGTTTCAAATCAATGTGAAGTAGAAGGCTTAGCTTCAAATCCATGCGAAACACATGATTTAGGTTCAAATCAATGCGAAGTAGATGGCTTAACTTCAAATCCATGCGGAACACATGATTTAGCTTCAAATCCATGCGGAACACATGATTTAGCTTCAAATCCATGCGAACCACATGATTTTCCTTCAAATTAATGCGAAGTAGAAGGCTTTTTCTCAAAGCCATGCGACACAAATGATTTAGCTTCAAATACTTGCGATATAATTGATATAGCATCAAATGCAGGCGAAACAAACGAGTTAGCTTCAAATCTGTGCGAAACACATGATTTAGCTTCAAATCAATGCGAAGTAGGAGGCTTACCTTCAAAGCCATGCGACACAAATGGTTTAGCTTCAAATACTTCCGATACAATTGATATAGCTTCAAATGCATGCGAAACGAACGAGTTAGCTTCAAATCCAAGCGTAACACGTGATTTAGCTTCAAATCAATGAGAAGTAGAAAGCTTAGCTTCAAATCCATGCGAATCAAATGATTTAGCTTCAAATACTTGTGATATACATGATATAGCACCAAATGCAGGCGAAACAAACGAGTTTTCTTCAAATCCATGCGAAACACACGATTTAACTGCAAATCAATGCGATGTAGAAGGTTTAGCGTCAAATCCATGCGACACAAAAGAATTAGCTTCAAATGCTTGCGAAATAGATGGTACAGATTCAAATAAAGTCGAAACAAACGGGATATCTTCAAATCCATGCGAAGTAGAAGGCTTAGCTTCAAATCCATGCGAATAAAATGATTTAGCTTCGCATACGTGTGATATACATGATATAGCTTCAAATGCAGGCGGAACAGCGAGCAAGCTTCGAATCCATGCGAAAAACATGATTTAGCTTCAAATCAGTGCGAAGCAGAACGCTTAGATTCAAATCCATATGAATCAACTGGTTTATCTTCAAATACATGTGAAATACATGACTCAGCTTCAATTGCATGCGAAACAATCGTGTTAGCTTCAAATCCACGCAAATCACATGATTTAGCTTCCAATCAATGCGAAGTAGAAGGCTTAGCTTCAAATCCAAGCGAAACAAATGATTTAGCTTCAAATCAATGCGAAGGAGAAAGCTAGGCTTCAAACTCATGCGAAACAAATGATTTAGCTTCAAATACTTGTGATATACATGATATATCTTCAAATGCAGGCGAAACAAACGAGTTTTCTTCAAATCCATGCGAAATACATGACTTAGCTTCAAATCCATGCAAAGCACATGATATGGCTTCAAAGCAATGCGAAGTAGAAGGCTGAGCTTCAAATACATGTGAAACAAATGGTTTAGTTTCAAATACTTGCGATATAAGTGATATAGATTCAACTGCATGCGAAACAATCGTGTTAGCTTCAAATCCACGCAAATCACATGATTTAGCTTCCAATCAATGCGAAGTAGAAGGCTTAGCTTCAAATCCAAGCGAAACAAATGATTTAGCTTCAAATCAATGCGAAGGAGAAAGCTAGGCTTCAAACTCATGCGAAACAAATGATTTAGCTTCAAATACTTGTGATATACATGATATATCTTCAAATGCAGGCGAAACAAACGAGTTTTCTTCAAATCCATGCGAAATACATGACTTAGCTTCAAATCCATGCAAAGCACATGATATGGCTTCAAAGCAATGCGAAGTAGAAGGCTGAGCTTCAAATACATGTGAAACAAATGGTTTAGTTTCAAATACTTGCGATATAAGTGATATAGATTCAACTGCAGGCGAAACAAACGCGTTAGCTTCAAGTCCAAGCGAAACTCATTATTTAGCTGCAAATCAATGCGATATAGAAGGTTTAGCTTCAAACCATGCGACACAAATGATTTAGCTTCTGATACTTACGATATCAGTGATATAGCTTCAAATGCAGACGAATCAAACGAGTTAGCTTCAAATCCGTGCGACAGAAATGATTACGCTTCAGATACTTGCGATATAAGTGATATAGATTCAAATGAATACGAAGCAAACGCGTTAGCTTCAAATCTGTGCGAAACACATGATTTACCTTCATATCCAAGCGAAACACACGATTTACCTACAAATTAATGCAAAGTAGGAGGCTTATCTTCACAGCCATGCGACACAAATGATTTAGCTTCAAATACTTGCGATATAATTGATATAGCTTCAAATGCAGGCGAAACAAACGAGTTAGCTTCAAATCTGTGCGAAACACATGATTTAGCTTCAAATCCATGCGAAACACATGATTTAGCTTCAAATCAATCCGAAGTAGAAGGCTTAGCTTCAAAGCCATGCGACACAAATGATTTAGCTTCAAATACTTGCGATATAATTGATATAGCTTCAAACGCAGGCGGAACAATCGCGTTAAATTCAAATCCACGGGACACAAATGATTTAGCTTCAAATCAATGCGAAGTTGAAGGCTTAGCTTCAAATCATTGCGAAACAAATGGTTTAGCTTCAAATACTTGTGGTATACATGATTTGGCTTCAACTGCATGCGAAACGAACGAGTTAGCTTCAAATCCAAGCGTAACACATGATTTAGCTTCAAATCAATGAGAAGTAGGAGGCTTAGCTTCAAATCCAATCGAATCACAAGATTTAGCTTCAAATCAATGAGAAGTAGAAAGCTTAGCTTAAAATCCATGCGAATCAAATGATTTAGCTTCAAATACTTGTGATATACATGATATAGCACCAAATGCAGGCGAAACAAACGAGTTTTCTTCAAATCCAAGCGATACACATGATTTACCTTCAAATTAATGTGAAGTAGAAGGCTTATCACCAAAGCCATGCGACACAAATGATTCAGCTTCAAATACTTGCGATATAAATGATATAGCTTCAAATGCAGGCGAAACAAACGTGTTACCATCAAATCCAAGCGAAACACATGATTTACCTTCAAATCAATGCGAAGTAGAAGGCGTTGCTTTAAAACCATGCGACACAAATGATTTAGCTTCAAATACTTGCGATATAACTGATATAGCTTCAAATGCAGGCGAAATAAACGAGTTAGCTTCAAATCTGTGCGAAACACATGATTTAGCTTCAAATCCATGCGAACCACATGATTTAGTTTCAAATCAATGTGAAGTAGAAGGCTTAGCTTCAAATCCATGCGAAACACATGATTTAGTTTCAAATCAATGCGAAGCAGAAGGCTTAGCTTCAAATCCATGCGAAACAAATGATTTAGTTTCACATACTTGCGATATAAATGATATAGCTTCAAATGCAGGCGAAACAAACGAGTTAGCTTCAAATCCAAGCGATGCACGTGATTTACCTTCAAATTAATGCGAAGTAGAAGGCTTATCCTCAAAGCCATGCGACACAAATGATTTAGCTTCAAATACTTGCGATACAATTGATATAGCTTCAAATGCAGGCGAAACAAACGAGTTAGCTTCAAAGCCATGCGACACAAATGATTTAGCTTCAAATACTTGCGATATAACTGATATAGCTTCAAATGCAGGCGAAATAAACGAGTTAGCTTCAAATCTGTGCGAAACACATGATTTAGCTTCAAATCCATGCGAACCACATGATTTAGTTTCAAATCAATGTGAAGTAGAAGGCTTAGCTTCAAATCCATGCGAAACACATGATTTAGGTTCAAATCAATGCGAAGTAGATGGCTTAACTTCAAATCCATGCGAAACAAATGATTTAGCTTCAAATACTTGCGACTTAAATGATATAGCTTCAAATGCAGCGAAACAAACCAGGTAGCTACAATTCCATGCGAAACACACGATTTAGCTTAAAAGTCATACGAAACAAATGATTTAGCTTCAAATACTTGCGATATAAACGATATACCTTCAAATGTAGGCAAAAAAAAGAGTTAGCTTCAAATCCATGCGGAACACATGATTTAGCTTCAAATCCATGCGGAACACATGATTTAGCTTCAAATCCAAGCGAAGCACGTGATTTACCTTCAAATTAATGCGAAGTAGAAGGCTTATCCTCAAAGCCATGCGACACAAATGATTTAGCTTCAAATACTTGCGATACAATTGATATAGCTTCAAATGCATGCGAAACAAACGAGTTAGCTTCAAATCTAAGCGAAACACATGATTTAGTTCCAAATCAATGCGAAGTAGAAGGTTTAGCTTCAAATCCAAGCGAAACACATGATTTTCCTTCAAATTAATGCGAAGTAGAAGGCTTATTCTCAAAGCCATGCGACACAAATGATTTAGCTTCAAATACTTGCGATATAATTGATATAGCATCAAATGCAGGCGAAACAAACGAGTTAGCTTCAAATCTGTGCGAAACACATGATTTAGCTTCAAATCAATGCGAAGTAGGAGGCTTACCTTCAAAGCCATGCGACACAAATGGTTTAGCTTCAAATACTTCCGATACAATTGATATAGCTTCAAATGCATGCGAAACGAACGAGTTAGCTTCAAATCCAAGCGTAACACGTGATTTAGCTTCAAATCAATGAGAAGTAGGAGGCTTAGCTTCAAATCCAATCGAATCACAAGATTTAGCTTCAAATCAATGAGAAGTAGAAAGCTTAGCTTCAAATCCATGCGAATCAAATGATTTAGCTTCAAATACTTGTGATATACATGATATAGCACCAAATGCAGGCGAAACAAACGAGTTTTCTTCAAATCCATGCGAAACACACGATTTAACTGCAAATCAATGCGATGTAGAAGGTTTAGCGTCAAATCCATGCGACACAAAAGAATTAGCTTCAAATGCTTGCGAAATAGATGGTACAGATTCAAATAAAGTCGAAACAAACGAGATATCTTCAAATCCATGCAAAACACATGATTTTGCTTCAAATCAATGCGAAGTAGAAGGCTTAGCTTCAAATCCATGCGAATAAAATGATTTAGCTTCGCATACGTGTGATATACATGATATAGCTTCAAATGCAGGCGGAACAGCGAGCAAGCTTCGAATCCATGCGAAAAACATGATTTAGCTTCAAATCAGTGCGATGTAGAACGCTTAGATGCAAATCCATATGAATCAACTGGTTTATCTTCAAATACATGTGAAATACATGACTCAGCTTCAATTGCATGCGAAACAATCGTGTTAGCTTCAAATCCACGCAAATCACATGATTTAGCTTCCAATCAATGCGAAGTAGAAGGCTTAGCTTCAAATCCAAGCGAAACAAATGATTTAGCTTCAAATCAATGCGAAGGAGAAAGCTAGGCTTCAAACTCATGCGAAACAAATGATTTAGCTTCAAATACTTGTGATATACATGATATATCTTCAAATGCAGGCGAAACAAACGAGTTTTCTTCAAATCCATGCGAAATACATGACTTAGCTTCAAATTCATGCAAAGCACATGATATGGCTTCAAAGCAATGCGAAGTAGAAGGCTGAGCTTCAAATACATGTGAAACAAATGGTTTAGTTTCAAATACTTGCGATATAAGTGATATAGATTCAACTGCATGCGAAACAATCGTGTTAGCTTCAAATCCTCGCAAATCACATGATTTAGCTTCCAATCAATGCGAAGTAGAAGGCTTAGCTTCAAATCCAAGCGAAACAAATGATTTAGCTTCAAATCAATGCGAAGGAGAAAGCTAGGCTTCAAACTCATGCGAAACAAATGATTTAGCTTCAAATACTTGTGATATACATGATATATCTTCAAATGCAGGCGAAACAAACGAGTTTTCTTCAAATCCATGCGAAATACATGACTTAGCTTCAAATCCATGCAAAGCACATGATATGGCTTCAAAGCAATGCGAAGTAGAAGGCTGAGCTTCAAATACATGTGAAACAAATGGTTTAGTTTCAAATACTTGCGATATAAGTGATATAGATTCAACTGCAGGCGAAACAAACGCGTTAGCTTCAAGTCCAAGCGAAACTCATTATTTAGCTGCAAATCAATGCGATATAGAAGGTTTAGCTTCAAACCATGCGACACAAATGATTTAGCTTCTGATACTTACGATATCAGTGATATAGCTTCAAATGCAGACGAATCAAACGAGTTAGCTTCAAATCCGTGCGACAGAAATGATTACGCTTCAGATACTTGCGATATAAGTGATATAGATTCAAATGAATACGAAGCAAACGAGTTAGCTTCAAATCTGTGCGAAACACTTGATTTACCTTCATATCCAAGCGAAACACACGATTTACCTACAAATTAATGCAAAGTAGGAGGCTTATCTTCACAGCCATGCGACACAAATGATTTAGCTTCAAATACTTGCGATATAATTGATATAGCTTCAAATGCAGGCGAAACAAACGAGTTAGCTTCAAATCTGTGCGAAACACATGATTTAGCTTCAAATCCATGCGAAACACATGATTTAGCTTCAAATCAATCCGAAGTAGAAGGCTTAGCTTCAAAGCCATGCGACACAAATGATTTAGCTTCAAATACTTGCGATATAATTGATATAGCTTCAAACGCAGGCGAAACAATCGCGTTAAATTCAAATCCACGGGACACAAATGATTTAGCTTCAAATCAATGCGAAGTTGAAGGCTTAGCTTCAAATCATTGCGAAACAAATGGTTTAGCTTCAAATACTTGTGGTATACATGATTTGGCTTCAACTGCATGCGAAACGAACGAGTTACCATCAAATCCAAGCGAAACACATGATTTACCTTCAAATCAATGCGAAGTAGAAGGCGTTGCTTTAAAACCATGCGACACAAATGATTTAGTTTCAAATACTTGCGATATAATTGATAAAGCTTCAAATGCAGGCGAAACAAACGAGTTAGCTTCAAATCCAAGCGAAACACATGATTTAGTTTCAAATCAAGTCGAAGTAGAAGGCTTTGCTTCAAATCCATGCGAAACACATGATTTAGATTCAAATCAATGCGAAGTAGAAGGCTTAGCTTCAAATCAATACGGAACCAATGATTTAGATTCAAATACTTGCGATATAATTGATATAGTGTCAACTGCAGGCGAAACAAACGAGTTAGCTACAAATCCATGCAAAAAACATGACTTAGCTTCAAATTCATGGGAAACACATGGTTTAGTTTCATATTCTTGCGAAACATATGGTTTAGTTTCAGATACTTGTGATAAACATGATTTAGTTTCAACTGCATGCGAAACAAACGAGTTAGCTTCAAATCCATGCGAAACAAATTATTTAGCTACAAATCAATGCGAAGTAGAAGGCATAGCTCCAAATCCATGCGGAACCAATGGTTTAGTTTCAGATACTTGTGATAAACATGATTTAGATTCAACTGCATGCGAAACAAACGAGTTAGCTTCAAATCCATGCGAAACAAATGTTGTAGCTCCAAATCAATGCGAAGTAGAAGGCTTAGCTACAAATACATGAGAAACAAATGATTTAGCTTCAGATAATTGCGATATAAGTGATATAGCACCAAAAGCAGGCGAAACAGACGAGTTAGCATCAAATCCATGCGAAACAAATGCTTTAGGTTCAGATACTTGCGATATAAGGGATGGAGCTTCAAGTGCAGGAGAAACTATCGAGTTAGCACCAAATCCATGCGAAAGAAATGAGTTAGCTACAAATAAATGCGAAGTAGAAGGCTTAGCTCCAAATCCATGCGGAACCAATGATTTAGATTCAAATACTTGCGATTAAGTGATATAGAGTCAACTGCAGGCGATACAAACGTGTTAGCTACAAATCCATGCAAGAAACATGACTAACTTCAAATCAATGCGATATAGAATGTCTAGATCCAAATCCATGCGAAACACATAATTTAGCTGCAAATCAATGCGATGTGGAAGATTCTGCTTCAAATCCATGCCAAACACATGATTTAGTTTCAAATCAATGTGAAGTAGAACGCTTAGCTTCAAATCCATGCGAAACACATGATTTAGCTTCAAATACTTGCGATATAATTGATATAGCTTCAAATGCAGGCGAAACAAACGAGTTAGCTTCAAATCTGTGCGAAACACATGATTTAGCTTCAAATCCATGCGAAACACATGATTTAGCTTCAAATCAATCCGAAGTAGAAGGCTTAGCTTCAAAGCCATGCGACACAAATGATTTAGCTTCAAATACTTGCGATATAATTGATATAGCTTCAAATGCAGGCGAAACAAACGAGTTAGCTTCAAATCTGTGCGAAACACATGATTTAGCTTCAAATCCATGCGAAACACATGATTTAGCTTCAAATCAATCCGAAGTAGAAGGCTTAGCTTCAAAGCCATGCGACACAAATGATTTAGCTTCAAATACTTGCGATATAATTGATATAGCTTCAAACGCAGGCGAAACAATCGCGTTAAATTCAAATCCACGGGACACAAATGATTTAGCTTCAAATCAATGCGAAGTTGAAGGCTTAGCTTCAAATCATTGCGAAACAAATGGTTTAGCTTCAAATACTTGTGGTATACATGATTTGGCTTCAACTGCATGCGAAACGAACGAGTTACCATCAAATCCAAGCGAAACACATGATTTACCTTCAAATCAATGCGAAGTAGAAGGCGTTGCTTTAAAACCATGCGACACAAATGATTTAGTTTCAAATACTTGCGATATAATTGATAAAGCTTCAAATGCAGGCGAAACAAACGAGTTAGCTTCAAATCCAAGCGAAACACATGATTTAGTTTCAAATCAAGTCGAAGTAGAAGGCTTTGCTTCAAATCCATGCGAAACACATGATTTAGATTCAAATCAATGCGAAGTAGAAGGCTTAGCTTCAAATCAATACGGAACCAATGATTTAGATTCAAATACTTGCGATATAATTGATATAGTGTCAACTGCAGGCGAAACAAACGAGTTAGCTACAAATCCATGCAAAAAACATGACTTAGCTTCAAATTCATGGGAAACACATGGTTTAGTTTCATATTCTTGCGAAACATATGGTTTAGTTTCAGATACTTGTGATAAACATGATTTAGTTTCAACTGCATGCGAAACAAACGAGTTAGCTTCAAATCCATGCGAAACAAATTATTTAGCTACAAATCAATGCGAAGTAGAAGGCATAGCTCCAAATCCATGCGGAACCAATGGTTTAGTTTCAGATACTTGTGATAAACATGATTTAGATTCAACTGCATGCGAAACAAACGAGTTAGCTTCAAATCCATGCGAAACAAATGTTGTAGCTCCAAATCAATGCGAAGTAGAAGGCTTAGCTACAAATACATGAGAAACAAATGATTTAGCTTCAGATAATTGCGATATAAGTGATATAGCACCAAAAGCAGGCGAAACAGACGAGTTAGCATCAAATCCATGCGAAACAAATGCTTTAGGTTCAGATACTTGCGATATAAGGGATGGAGCTTCAAGTGCAGGAGAAACTATCGAGTTAGCACCAAATCCATGCGAAAGAAATGAGTTAGCTACAAATAAATGCGAAGTAGAAGGCTTAGCTCCAAATCCATGCGGAACCAATGATTTAGATTCAAATACTTGCGATTAAGTGATATAGAGTCAACTGCAGGCGATACAAACGTGTTAGCTACAAATCCATGCAAGAAACATGACTAACTTCAAATCAATGCGATATAGAATGTCTAGATCCAAATCCATGCGAAACACATAATTTAGCTGCAAATCAATGCGATGTGGAAGATTCTGCTTCAAATCCATGCCAAACACATGATTTAGTTTCAAATCAATGTGAAGTAGAACGCTTAGCTTCAAATCCATGCGAAACACATGATTTAGCTTCACATACTTGCGATATAAATGATATAGCTTCAAATTCAAGGAGAAACAAACGAGTTAGCTTCAAATCCAAGCGATACACATGATTTAGTTTCAAATCAATGCGAAGTAGAAGGCTTAGCTTCAAATCGATGCGAAACAAATGATTTAGCTTCACATACTTGCGATATAAATGATATAGCTTCAAATGCAGGAGAAACAAACGAGTTAGCTTCAAATCTATGCGAAACACATGATTTAGCTTCAAATCCAAGCGAAACACATGGTTTAGCTTCATATTCTTGCGAAACAAATGGTTTAGATTCAAATACTTGTGATAAACATGATTTAGCTTCAAATGCAGGCGAAACAAACGAATTAGTTTCAAATCCATGCGAAACACATGATTTTGCTACAAATCCAAGCGAAACACGTGGTTTATCTTCATATTCTTGCGAAACAAATGGTTTAGCTTCATATACTTGTGATAAACATGATTTAGCTTCAACCGCATGCGAAACAATCGCGTTAGCTTCATATGCAAGGGAAACAAACGATTTAGCTTCGAATCAATGCGAAGTTGTAGGCTTAGCATCAAATCAATGCGAAACAAACGAGTTAGATTCAAATCCATGCGAAACGCATGATGTAGCTTCAAATCAATGCGAAGTAGAAGGCGTAGCTTGAAATACAGGCGACAAAATTGATTTAGCTTCAAATACTTGCGATATAATTGATATAGCTTCAATGCAGGCGAAAGAAACGAGTTAGTTCCAAATCCATGCGAAACACATGATTCAGCTTCAAATCCAAGCGAAAAACATGGTTTAGCTTCATATACTTGCGATATAAGTGATATAGCTTCAAATCCATGCGACACAAATGATTTAGCTTCAAATACTTGCTATAGATGTGATATAGCTGCAATGCAGGCGAAACAAACGAGTTAGCTTCAAATCCAAGCGAAACACATGATTTAGTTTCAAATCAATGCGAAGTAGAAGGCTTAGCTTCAAATCCATGCGAAACAAATGATTTAACTTCACATGCTTGCGATATAAATGATATAGCTTCAAATCCATGGGTCACAAATGATTTAGCTTCAAATACTTGCTATAGAAGTGATATAGCTGCAATGCAGGCGAAACAAACGAGTTAGCTTCAAATACTTGCGATAGAAGTGATATAGCTTCAAACGCAGGCGAAACGAACGAGTTACCTTCAAATTCAAGCGAAACACATGATTTACCTTCAAATTAATGCGAAGTAGAAGGCTTACCCCCCTGTGTCCGCTACCTTGTCGTGGTGGGGGGGCTTCGTGCCCCAATGATCCTCAAGGCTGTGCCGGCGGGGATTTTATTCCCTGGCAGGTCCTACCTAGCCGGAGTGGCTTGAGGTGATGGGCCAACTAAAGTCGGACACATACCGTAAACCTGTGGTCATGTTTTACAGGAACGGGGGTCTTGCCTTAGCCGGCTGGACCGCGAGGATGACAACCTCTCTAAAAAATCCCTAGCCCCAAGCAGCGTTGCGCGGTGAAGAGGGCGTAGCTGGAGTCAGCGCCAGCTATGGTTGGTGGGTGCACCAATCGTTAGCGGACAACCCCGGGGTACCTGGCGATCCCCCGGGCGTATTAGCCTTCCCCGGGTATGGCGGCTCTACCCGGGGTGACCTCCTTTCCGACCACACTCGTGGGATTTATCATGGATAGTTCACAAAAAAAAACCGGGGAGGGGGGAAACGAGAGGGAGGAGGAGGCGCGCGTAGCTACCGTGCGCCTCGAGCGCATGGATGGGTCGGTGTTGCGGGAACTTCCCGCAACACGCGGCAGAGAGAGGTCCGCTTTGGACCTTGGCGAATGCGATGCGGGAGAGGAGTCCGACCACTCGGTCTCCTCTCACCGCTCTTCGCAGAGCGCCCCTGGCTCCTCAATAGGGAGGAAGCGGGGAAGGCCGCCAACAACTGGGCAGTACGTTGGCCTCTATGAGGCCAAACGTAAGTTGACGGAGGTCAACAAGGGCCTCATCGCGGCGATCTTCGACCCGGTGGCCCCGGGGCCGCAGCCCGGGAGATCGGTCGACCCACTTCCGGACGAGGTGGAGGTCGCCGCGAATCTTCGCAGTCGTCCGACGCGGGACGTGGCGGCGTCAATAATGGAGAGCCTGGCCGAAGTGGCCAGGATCTCCAGCGCAACAAGGGAGTTGCGGCCGGCCACGGTGCGGGTCCTGCAGGCGGCGGCCCTGAACAGCCGGGCGGGCGTTGCGGAGCTGACCATGAGTTCAGCTTCCGACGCCACCCGGCTGTTGGAAGCAGAGAACGCTCTCCTCAGAGAGCAGATGGCGGAGTTGCGGACCGAGGTGGCCCGACTCCGTCAGGCGGTGGAGGCGAAGCCGGCAGCAGCCGAGATGCCTCCGCCGCCGGCTCCTGAGGGGGGCACGGGGCCGCTGGTTGGCGCCGGCGCCCGAGGGCCCCAACGCCCTGGGCGAGGGAAGCCCTTGCCGGCGTCCGCAGCGGTGCCGGCAAACTTGCTGCAACAGATCGGCTCCCTGATCGATGCCAAGCTGGCATCGTTCAGGAGGGAGCTGATCCCGCGGATGCAGGATCCGCGGTCGGTGCCGCCCGTGCCGCCCGCCCCCAGCCCGTCGATAGGCAAGAAAGGGGGGAGAAAGGGTGGCAGTGGAGGAGGGGCTGCGTCCGCTAAGGCGGCGCAGATGCAGCCCCCACAGCAGAGGGCTGCCTCTGCTGTTGTGCCGCCCTCCACCACACCTCCTACTGAGCTGTGGTCGAGGGTAGTTGGCCGAAGGGCCAAAAAGGCGGCTGCCGCAGCTAAACCTGCGGCGGCTGCCAAGGCCTCTTCGGCCGGGAGGGCGGCGAAACGGGTGGCACCGGCTGCCCCGAAGAAGGCTCCCCTGCCGCCGCGTCCGCCCCGCACGGCTGCCGTTACGATAACGGTACCGGCCGGCGGGGCGATGACGTACGCCGAGGCGATGGCCACTGCCAGGTCGAAGGTTGACCTGGCAGAGATTGGCATCGCCTCGTTAAAGCCCAGGAGAGCGGTGACGGGGGGGATCATTTTGGAGGTCCCCGGGGCTGATGGGGCAGCTAAGGCCACTGCCCTAGCTGCGAAGATGGCGGAAGCGCTGGCGGGAACCGGCGTGAAGGTCGCGCGCCCAATTAAGAAGGCCGATCTAAGGGTGCGCGGCCTGGTCGACTCGACCACGCCGGAGGAGGTTGCCGTGGCCGTCGCCCATGTAGGAGGGTGCGACCGGGGGGATGTTAAGACCGGCGAAATCCGGTCTTCCCCCTCCGGTTTGGGCACCCTCTGGGTCCAGTGCCCTGCTGCGGCCGCGCGTAAAGTTGCGGTCGCGGGCAAGCTCACGGTCGGCTGGACCCGGGCGACGGTGGAGGCCCTCAGCGCCCGGCCCCTGCAGTGCTATCGCTGCCTTGGCCTAGGCCACACAACTCAGCGATGCACTGCGGCCGAGGATCGTTCCGACTGCTGCTTTGGGTGCGGCAGTCGGGACCACAAGGTGGCCGGCTGTACGGCGAAGCCCAACTGCCCGCTCTGTGCGGGAGCGGGCAAGCCGGCCGGCCACCGCCTCGGTAGCCGGGCGTGCCCCGCCAGCGCGAAACGCGGCAGGGGCAGTAGGGGGAGGAAATCCGCGGTGGCCAAGGCGACGGCCACCGTGGCTACTAAGCCAAAGGTGGCACCCAAAGGTGCCACCGTCGCGCCCGCGGGGGCGGATGGGGCCAAAGAGGCCCCAGACGCCACCGCTCCCGCGGCGGCGATGGAGGTGGAGGCCTGCCCGTAATGGGGCCCAAGGGCCCTATAATACAGGCCAACCTGAACCGCTCGGCCAGGGCACAGGACCTCCTGGTGCAATTCCTGGCCGAGCGGGGTGCCGGGTTGGCCGTAGCGGCGGAGCCGTACAGGATTCCCGATCATCCACATTGGATGGGGGACCTGAGCGGCTCCGCCGTTATAATATGGGTAGGCCGGCCGGGGTCCCCGGCGTGCTCCGTTATCGAGCGCGGTCGGGGATACCTGGCCGTTGACTGGGGCGGCACCGCGGTTGTGGCGATCTATGCACCTCCAAGGTGGTCCCTCGAGGAGTTTGTGCAGTATCTGGACGGGGTGGGGAGATGCGTCTCCCGCTGCCAGCCCCGTCCGGTGCTGGTCCTGGGGGACTTCAACGCCAAGTCGCCGGCTTGGGGTTCCCCCAGGACGAACCCGAGGGGCCGGGAGGTGCTTGACTGGGCGGCGGGACTCGAGCTCCGTCTTCTAAACACGGGCTCGGTCCATACGTGCGTGCGGCATAATGGGGGGTCCATCGTTGACCTTTCATGGGCAACGCCCCCCGCCGCGCGCCGTATTACGGGGTGGAGGGTGGCGGAGGAGGTCGAGACACTGTCTGACCACAGGTACATTGTTCTCGGCCTCTCCGCCGCCCCATCGACGCCCCGACGTCGCCCCGCTGATGAGGGATCGCCTCAGCCGCGGTGGGCGCTAAAGCGCCTCGACCAGGACGCCCTGATGGCGGCAGCCCACGTCGTGGCCTGGCCAGCAACACCGGCCGGGCCAGTCGACGGGACAAGGGAGGCCCAATGGTTCCGGGGCGCAATGACGTCCATTTGCGACGTCGCCATGCCCCGGGCCAGGGTTTTCCCGAGGAAGGCGGTGTACTGGTGGTCGCGCGCGATAGCGGATTTGCGCACAGAGTGCGTTCGCGCGCGACGCCAGTACGCCCGCGCCCGTCGACGACGGCGTTCCGACGTGGAGCTGGCTATCCAGCTGTATGGGCGATACAGGGAGAAGGTGGTCGCCCTGCAGCTGGCCATCAGGCAAGCAAAGAGCCAGGCCTGGCGCGACCTTCTCGGCACTATCAACCGAGATCCATGGGGGCGCCCATATAAAATGGCGATGGGACGATTACGTCCCTGGGCGCCCCCTCTGACGGAGAGCCTGGATCCGGGGATGCTCGGACGGGTCGTGGACGCGCTATTCCCCGTCAGCGGGGAGGCGTCCCGGCCCGTCCCTCAGCTAGAGGGACACGAGTGGTCCCCGGATCTGGAGGTCGCGCCGGAGGAAATGGCCGGGGTAGTCAAATGGCTCCGGGGCAAGAATACTGCCCCGGGGCCGGACGGTATCCCCGGCCGGGTCTGGCTGCTTGCCATGGGCGTCCTGGGCGAGAGGCTTAGAGGCCTCTACTCCGGGCTCCTGAGGTCCGGGGTGTTCCCGGACCTCTGGAGGAGAAGTCGGATGGTCCTCTTAAGGAAGGATGGGAGGCCTGCGGATTCTCCCTCCGCGTACCGGCCCATTTGCCTCCTGGACGAGGTGGGCAAGATCTTTGAAAAGATCATTGCTGCCCGCCTCGCCAGGCACCTGTCCCGCGTTGGCCCCGATCTGGCGGACTGCCAGTTCGGCTTCCGGGAGGGGCGATCGACGGTCGATGCAATCAACCGTCTAAAGTCCCTCTCGGACAATGCCGTGGCACGGGGCGGGGTGTGCTTGGCGGTGTCGATAGACATCGTCAATGCGTTTAACACCCTGCCCTGGTCCGCCATTAGGGAGGCCCTGGTTGAACACCAGGTGCCTCCCTATCTGAGACGGGTAATCGGGGCCTACCTGCGGGGCAGGTGGGTGGAATACCCGGGCCGGTACGGGACGATACGGAGGGAAGTGGACTGCGGGGTCCCACAGGGGTCCGTGTTAGGACCACTCCTGTGGGACCTGGGATATAACGCAGTCCTGAAGGCCTCCCTACCCGACGGTGCCACCCTCATCTGCTATGCAGATGACACATTGGTGGTCGCCGTCGGGGACACCTTCGAGAGGACCATCCGACGAGCGGAAGTTGCGGTGGCAGCCGTCGTCGCGAGGATCCACGGTCTGGGGCTGAAGGTGGCCCCGGAGAAGGCCGAGGCCGTCTGGTTTGGACGGCCTTGGTCTCGGCCACGGGCCAGATCGTGGATCTGGGTTGGAGGAGCCTGCGTCGAGGTGAAGTCCGAGATCAAGTATCTCGGACTGATCCTCGACAGCCACTGGAGGTTCGGAGCACATTTCGGCCGCCTCGTCCCCCGAGTTGAGAGGGCGGCGGCCGCGTTAGGCCGCCTGTTGCCCAATATCGGGGGACCGGGCGATATGGTGCGCCGCCTATACCTAGGCGTGGTGCGGTCAATGGTATTATACGGCGCCCCGATTTGGGCGCCGTCCGTGAGGGCAAGCCGGCGCAGCACATTGTTGTTGCGCCGGCTTCAGAGGCAAATGGCCCTTCGCCTCATACGGGGGTACCGCACCACGTCTACCGTGGCGGCGCTTGCTCTGGCGGGAGAAATTCCCTTCGAGCTGCAGGCGGCGATGCGCGCCTATGTCTATAGGCGCATATGCATCGCTGGCCGGGCTCGGGGGGACCCGCCGGAGCAAGAGGCGGTCGGGGGCTTCGAGCTCCAGGCCCGGGGACTAGCGCTCGCCAGGTGGCATGCGGAGCTTTGTTCCCATGCCGCCGAGCGCGTCCCCGGGGCTCTCCTGCCGCACTTCACCACGTGGCGGGAGAGGCGGTTTGGCAGGCTCTCCTACCGTGCGACGCAGGTATTCACCGGGCATGGCTGCTTCGGTGTCTACCTGTGTCGCATCGGTCGGGAAGCGACGACGGTGTGCCACCACTGTGGCGCGGAGGAGGACTCGGCGCAGCATACACTGGAGGTGTGCCCCGCCTTTTCAGTGCTGCGCCGAGTCCTAACTAGGGAAGTTGGTGGCGACCTCGCTCTCTCCAGCTTAGTTGGGGCCATGCTGGAGAGCCCGACAAAATGGGCGGCAGCCATAGCCTTCTGCGAACAGGTAATGTTGCAGAAGGAGGCTGCCGAGCGGGGTCGCCGTGAGCGGGGGGTGCGGCGTGTGCGCCCACGCCTAGAGCCCCCCCCGAGTAGCTGATACTAGGCGGGCGGCGGGTGTACCGGACCATGCCGGTTTAATTGCCCGCCGCCCGCCAACCGAGGATGCCCTATTTTAAAGTGGGGGCGACAAAACCGTCGCCCCCGACGGCCGCTGGTGCGACCGTCGTGAAGAGGCGGTGTGGGGTGCGGTCCCCCGCACCGCCGAATCAAGATGATTCATGGGGGGGAGGATTAATCTCCCCCCGGGACGCGGCCGGCCACCGCTCCATCCTGGTGGCCGGCCAGGCGAGGGGGAGCTGCGGTCGTGTTCTTGAGAGTTCCCGTGGCTCCCCCGTTAATCGCCAGCGCCCTAGGCCGCCGTGGGGGTTTTAGCGGGTCGAACCCCGCACAACCCCCCCTCCGCCCTTCGGGCGGAGCGGGGGTGTCTGACCTGCAGATTTCCCCCACGTTAAAAAAAAAAAAAAAAAAAAAAAAAGTAGAAGGCTTATCTTCGAAGCCATGCGACACAAATGATTTAGCTTCAAATACTTGCGATATAATTGATATAGCTTCAAATGCATGCGAAACAAACGAGTTAGCTCCCAATCCATGCGAAACACATGATTTAGCTTCAAATCAAAGCGAAACACATGATTTAGCTTCAAATAAACGCGATGTAGAAAGTTTGGCTTCATAAACCGTGCGAAACTAATGATTTCGCTTCAAATACTTGCGATATAAATGATATAGCTCCAAATGCAGGCAACACAAACGAGTCAGCTTCAAATATATGCGAAACACATGATTTAGCTTCAAATCAAAGCGAAACACATGATTTAGCTTCAAATAAACGCGATGTAGAAAGTTTGGCTTCATAAACCGTGCGAAACTAATGATTTCGCTTCAAATACTTGCGATATAAGTGATATAGATTCAACTGCAGGCGAAACAAACGAGGTAGCTTCAAATCCATGCGAAAGACATGATTTAGCTTTAAATCCATGAGAAACACGTGGTTTAGCTTCATATCCATGCGAAACAAATGGCTTAGCTTCAAATACTTGCGAATATAAGTGATACAGCTTCAAATGCATGCGAAACAAGCGAGTTAGCATCAAATCCATGCGAAACACATGATTTAGCTATAACTCAATGCAAAGTAGAAGGCGTATCTTCAAATACTTGCGAAACAAATGATTTAGCTTCAAATACTTGCGTTATAAATGATATAACATCAAATGCAGGCAAAACAAACGAGTTAGCTTCAGATCCATGCGGAACACAAGATTTAGCTTCAAATCAATGCGAAGCACATGGTTTAGCTTCTTATACTTGCGAAACAATTGGTTTAGCTTCAAATACTTGCGATATAAACGATATACCTTCAAATGCAGGCAAAACAAACGAGTTAGCTTCAAGTCTATGCGGAACACATGATTTAGCTTCAAATCAATGCGAAGCACATGATTTAGTTTCAAATCAATGCGAAGTTGAAAGCTTAGCTTCAAATCCATGCTTAATATATGAGTTACCTTCAAATACTTGCGATATAAATGAAATAGCTTCAAATGCAGGCGAAACAAACGCGATAGCTTGATATTCATGGAAACGCATGATTTAGTTTCAAATTCATGCGAAACACATGATTTAGTTTCAAATCAATGCGAAGTAGAAGGCTTAGCTTCAAATCCATGCGAAACAAATGGTTTAGCTACAAATACTTTTGATATACGTTACTTAGATTCAACTGCATGCGTAACAAACGAGTTAGCTTCCAATCCATGCGAAAGACATGATTTAGCTTTAAATCCATGAGAAACACGTGGTTTAGCTTCATATTCTTGCGAAACAAATGGTTTAGCTTCAATTACTTGCGATAAAAGTGATATAGCTTCATATACAGACGAAAGAAACGAAATAGCTTCAAATCCAAGCGAAACAAATGATGTAGCTGCAAATAAATGCGACGTGGAAGCTTTAGCTTCAAATCCATGCGATACACAAGATTTTGCAGCAAAGCAATGCGATGTAGAAGGATTAGCTTCAAATCCATGGGATACACAAGATTTAGCTTCAAATCAATGCAATGTAGAGGGTTAAGCTACAAAATCCATGCTGTACACATGATATAGCTTCAAATCAATGCGAAGTAGAAGGCTTAGCTTCAAATCCATGCGAAACAAACGATTTTTCTTCAAATACTTGCGATATAAGTGATATAGCTTCAAATGCAGGCGAAACAAGCAAGATAGCTTCAAATCCAAGTGAAACACATGATTTATATTCAAATCAACGCGAAATAGAAGGCTTAGCTTCAAATCCATGCAAAACACATGATTTAGCTTCAAATTCATGCGAAACAAATGATTTAGCATCAGATACTGGCTATGTAAGTGATATAGCTTCAAATGCAGAGGAATCAAACGAGTTAGCTTCAAAATCCATGCCATACATATAATTTAGCTTCATGTACTTACGATATAAGTGCAATAGCTTCAAATCCATGCGAAACATATGATTTAGCTTCACATACTTGCGATGTAAATGATATAGCTTCAAATGCAGGCGAAACAAACGAGTTAGCTTCAAATCCATGCGAAACACACGACTTAGCTTCAAATCCATGAAAAACACATGGTTTAGCTTCATATTCTTGCGAAACAAATGGTTTAGCTTCAAATACTTGTGATAAGCATGATTTAACTTCAACTGCATGCGAAACAAACGTGTTAGCTTCAAATCCAAGCGAAACACATGAATTAGCTTCAAATAAATGCGAAGTAGAAAGCTTAGATTGATATCCATGCGAAACAACTGATTTGGCTTCAAATACTTACGAATATAAGTGATATATCTTCAAATGGAGACGAAACAAACGAGTTAGCCTCAAATCCATACGAAACATAAAATTTAGCTTCAATTCTATGCGAAGTAGAAGGCTCAGATTCAAATCCGAGCGAAACACATGATTTAGACTCAAATACTTGTGATATGCATGATATAGCATCAAATGCAGGCGAACAAACGAGTTAGCTTCAAATCCATGCGAAACACATGATTTAGTTTCAAATCAATGTGATGTAGAAAGCTTAGCTTCAAATCCACGCGAATCAAATGATTTAGTCTCAAATACTTATGATATGCATGATTTAGATTCAAATGCAGGAGGAACAAACCAGTTATCTTCAATTTCATGCGAAACACATCATTTAGCTTCAAATCAATTCGAAGTACACGGCTTAGGATTAAATCCATGCGAAACAAATTGTTTAGCTACAAATACTTGTGATATACGTTATTTAGATTCAACTGCATGCGTAACAAACGAGTTATGCTCAAATCCATGCGAAAGACATGAATTAGCAGCAAATCAATGCGATGTAGAAGGTTTAGCATCAAATCCATGCGAAACAAATGATTTAGATACAGATACTTGCGATATAAGTGATATAGCTTCAAATGCAGGAGAAACAAACGAGTTAGCTCCAAATCCATGCGAAACATATGATTTAGCTTCAAATCAATGCGATGTAGAAGGTTTAGATTCAAATCCAAGCGAATCAAACGAATTAGCTTCAAATCCATGCGAAACACATGATTTAGCTTCAAATCACTGCGAAGTAGAAAGCTTAGCTTCAAATCCAAGCGAATCAAATGATTTATACTCAAATACTTGTGAGATGCATGATATAGCTTCAAATGCAGGCGAAACAAACGAGTTAGCTTCAAATCCATGCGAAACACATGATTTAGCTTCAAATCACTGCGAAGTAGAAAGCTTAGCTTCAAATCCATGCGAATCAAATTATTTAGACTCAAATACTTGTGAGATGCATGATATAGCTTCAACTGCACACGAAACTAACGAGTTAGCTTCAAATCCAATCGAAA
Organism: Megalopta genalis; assembly: GCF_051020955.1. Taxonomy (NCBI): domain Eukaryota; kingdom Metazoa; phylum Arthropoda; class Insecta; order Hymenoptera; family Halictidae; genus Megalopta; species Megalopta genalis. The sequence continues at coordinate 56,738 of NW_027477133.1, forward strand.
CACATGATTTAGCTTCAAATCAAAGCGATGTAGATGGTTTAGCTTCAAATCCATGCGAAACAAATCATTTTGGTTCAAATACTTGCGATATGAATGATATAGATACGAATGCAGACGAAACAAACAAGTTAGATTCAAATCTATGCGATACACAAGCTTTAGCTTCAAATCAATGCGATGCGGAAGGTTTAGCTTCAAATCCATGCCAGACAAATGATTAGGCTTCAAATACTTGCGACGTAAATGATATAGCTTCAAATGCAGGCGAAACAAACCAGGTAACTTCAATTCCATGCGAAACACATGATTTAGCTTCAAATCAATGCGAAGCACATGGTTTAGCTTCATACACTTGCGAAACAAGTGGTTTAGCTTCAGATACTTGTGATAAACATGATTTAGCTTCAACTGCATGCGAAACAAACGAGTTAGTTTAAAATCTAAGCGAAACACACGATTTAGCTTCAAATCAATGCGAAGTAGAAGGCTTAGCTTCAAATCGATGTCATACGAATGATTTAGCTTCAAATACCTGCGATATAAGTGATATAGATTCAACTGCAGGCGAAACAAACGAGGTAGCTTCAAATCCATGCGAAACAAATGATATTTCTCCAAATACTTGCGAAACAAATGATTTAGCTTCAAATACTTGCGTTATAAATGATATAACATCAAATGCAGACAAAACAAACGAGTTAGCTTCAGATCCATGCGAAACACATGATTTAGCTTCAAATCCAAGCGAAACACATGCTTTAGCTTCATGTTCTTGCGAAACAAATGGTTTAGCTTCATATACTTGTGATAAACATGATTTAGCTTCAACCGCATGCGAAACAAACGAGTTAGCTTTAAAACCAAGCGAGACACATGATTTAGCTTCAAATCAATGCGAAGTAGAAGGCTTAGCTTCAAATCGATGCCATACGAATGATTTTGTTCAAATACCTGGGATAGAAGTGACATAGCTTCAAATGCAGGCGAAACAAACGAGTTAGCTTTAAGTCTATGCGAAACACATGATTTAGCTTCAAATTCATGCGAAACGCGTGGTTTAGCTTCATATTCTTGCGAAACAAATGGTTTAGATTTAGATACTTGTGATAAACGTGATTTAGCTTCAAATGCAGGCGAAACAAACGAGTTAGTTTCAAATCCATGCCGAACACATGATTTAGCTTCAAATTCGATCGAAACACATGGTTTAGCTTCATATTCTTGCGAAACAAATGGTTTAGCTTCATATACTTGTGATAAACATGATTTAGCTTCAACCACATACGAAACAAACGAGTTAGCTTTAAAACCAAGCGAAACACATGATTTAGCTTCAAATCAATGCGAAGTAGATGGCTTAGCTTCTTATCCATGCGAAACTAATGACTTAGCTTCAAATACTTGCGAATATAAGTGATACAGCTTCAAATGCATGCGAAACAAACGAGTTAGCATCAAATCCATGCGAAACACATGATTTAGCTAAAAATCAATGCGAAGTAGAAGGCGTAGCTTCAAATCCATGCGGAACAAATGATTTAGCTTCAAATACTTGCGATACGAGTGAACTAGCTTCAAATGTAGGCGAAACAAACCAGGTAGCTTCAATTCCATGCGAAACACATGATTTAGCTTAAATTTCTTGCGAAACAAATGATTTAGCTTCAAATACTTGCGATATAAATGATATAAAATCAAATGCAGGCAAAACAAACGAGTTAGCTTCAGATCCATGCGGAACACAAGATTTAGCTTCAAATCAATGCGAAACACATGGTTTAGCTTCATATACTTGCGAAAGAAGTGGTTCAGTTTCAGATACTTGTGATAAACATGATTTAGCTTCAACTCCATGCGAAACAATCGCGTTAGTTTCAAATCAATGCGCATTTGATGTCAGCTTCAAATTCATGCGAAGCAAACGATTTATCTTCAGATACTGGCGATGCAAGTGATATAGCATCAAATGCGGGCGAAAAGAACGAGTTATCTTCAAATCCATGCGAAACACGTTATTTAGGTTCAAAACGAAAGATTTAGATTCAAATACTTGCGAAATAAATGATATAGCTTCAGATGTAGGCAAAACAAACGAGTTAGCTTCAAATCCATGCGGAACACATGATCTAGCTTCAAATCAATGCGAAGTAGAAGGCGTAGCTTCAAATACATGCGTCACAAATGATTTAGCTTCAATTACTTGTGATATAGATGATAAAGCTTCAAATGCAGGCGAAACAAACGAGTTAGCATCAAATCCAAGAGAAACACACGATTTAGCTTTAAATCAATGCGAAGTAGAAGGCTTAGCTTCAAATCGATGCGATACTTATGTGTTAGCTTCGGATACCTGCGATAGAAGTGATATAGCTTCAAATGCAGGCGAAACAAACGAGTTAGCTTCAAGTCTATGCGAAGCACATGATTTAACTTCAAATCAATGCGAAGTAGTAGGATAAGCTTCAAATGCATAGGAAACATATGATTTACCTTCAAATACTTGTGATATAAATAAAGTAGATTCAAATGCAGGCGAAAGAAATGAGTTATCTTGAGATCCATGCGAAACACATGATTTAGCTTCAAATCAATGCGAAGTAGAAGGCTTAGCTTCAAATCCAAGCGAAACACATGATTTAGCTCCAAATCAATGCGAAGTAGGAAGCTTAGCTTCTAATCTATGCGAATCAAAGGATTTAGCTTCAAATCAATGCGTAGTAGAAAGCTTAGCTTCGAATCCATGCGAAACGGATTATTTTGCTTCAAATCAATGCGAAGTAGTACACTTAGCTTCAAATCTATGCGTAACAAATGGTTTAGCTTCAAATACTTGTGAAATAAATCATTTAGCTTCAACTGCATGAGAAACAAACCAGTTAGCTTCATATCCATGCAAAACACATGATTTAGATTCCAATCAATGCGAAGTAGAAGACTTATCTTCAAATCCATGCGAAACGAAGGATTTAGCTTCAAATTCTTGCGAATATAAGTGATATAGCTTCAAATGCAGGCGAGAAAAACGAGTTAGCTTCAAATCCATGCGAAACAGGTGATGCAGCTTCAAATCAATGCGAAGTAGAACGCTTAGCTTCAAACCCGAGCGAATCAAATGGTTCAGCTTCAAATACTTGTGATATACATGATTCCGCTGCAACTGCATGCGAAACAAACGAGTTACCTTCAAATCCATGCGAAACACATGATTTAACTTCAAATCAATGCGAAGTAGAAGGCTTAGCTTCAAATCTATACGAATCAAATGGTTTAGATTCAAATAATTGTGATGTATATGATTTAGCTTCAACTGCAGGCGAAGCAAACGAGTTAGCTTCAAATCAATGCAAAACACATGATTTAGCTTCCAATCGATGCGAAGTAGAAGGCATAGCTTCAAATCCATGCGACACAAATGATTTAGCTTCAAATACCTGCGATATAAATGATATGGCCTCAAATGCAGGCCAAACAAACGAGTTAGCTTCAAATCCATGCGAAACACATGTTTTAGTTACAAATCAATGCGAAGTAGTAGGCATAGCTTCATATCCATGCGACACAAATGATTCAGATTCAAATACTTGCAATATAATTGATATAGCTTCAAATGCAGCCGAAACAAACGAGGTAGCTTCAAATCGAAGCGAAACACATGATTTAGTTCCAAAACAATGCGAAGTAGGAGGCTTATCCTCAAAGCCATGCGACACAAATGATTTAACTTCAAATACTTGCGATATAATTGATATAGCTTCAAATGCAGGCGAAACAAACGAGTTAGCTTCAAATCCAGGCGAAACACATGGTTTAGCTTCATATTCTTCCGAAACAAATGGTTTAGCTTCATATACTTGCGACATAAATGATATAGCTTCAAATGCAGGCGAAACAGACGAGTTAGCTTCAAATCCCAGCGAAACACATGGTTTAGTTTAAAATCAATGCGAAGTAGAAGGCTTAGCTTCACATACATGAGAAACAAATTATTTAGCTTCAGATAATTGCGATATAATTGATAAAGCTTCAAACGCAGGCGAAACAAACGAGTTAGATTCAAATCCAAGCAAAACAGATGATTTAGTTTCAAGTCAATGCGAAGCAGAAGGCATAGCTTCAAATCCATGCGAAACAAATGATTTAGTTTCACATACTTGCGATATAAATGATATAGCTTCAAATGCAGGCGAAACAAACGAGTTAGCTTCAAATCCAAGCGAAGCACGTGATTTACCTTCAAATTAATGCGAAGTAGAAGGCTTATCCTCAAAGCAATGCGACACAAATGATTTAGCTTCAAATACTTGCGATACAATTGATATAGCTTGAAATGCATGCGAAACAAACGAGTTAGCTTCAAATCCAAGCGAAACACATGATTTAGTTCCAAATCAATGCGAAGTAGAAGGTTTAGCTTCAAATCCAAGCGAAACACATGATTTTCCTTCAAATTAATGCGAAGTAGAAGGCTTATTCTCAAAGCCATGCGACACAAATGATTTAGCTTCAAATACTTGCGATATAATTGATATAGCATCAAACGCAGGCGAAACAAATGAGTTAGCTTCAAATCTGTGCGAAACACATGATTTAGCTTCATATCAATGCGAAGTAGAAGGCTTAGCTTCAAAGCCATGCGACACAAATGGTTTAGCTTCAAATACTTGCGATACAATTGATATAGCTTGAAATGCATGCGAAACAAACGAGTTAGCTTCAAATCCAAGCGAAACACATGATTTAGTTCCAAATCAATGCGAAGTAGAAGGCTTAGCTTCAAATCCAAGCGAAACACATGATTTACCTTCAAATTAATGCGAAGTAGAAGGCTTATCCTCAAAGCCATGCGACACAAATGATTCAGCTTCAAATACTTGCGATATAATTGATTTAGCTTCAAATGCAGGCGAAACAAACGAGTTAGCTTCAAATCCAGGCGAAACACATGGTTTAGCTTCATATTCTTCCGAAACAAATGGTTTAGCTTCATATACTTGAGATATAAATGATATAGCTTCAAATGCAGGCGAAACAGACGAGTTAGCTTCAAATCCAGGCGAAACACATGGTTTAGCTTCATATTCTTCCGAAACAAATGGTTTAGCTTCATATACTTGAGATATAAATGATATAGCTTCAAATGCAGGCGAAACAGACGAGTTAGCTTCAAATCCCAGCGAAACACATGGTTTAGTTTCAAATCAATGCGAAGTAGAAGGCTTAGCTACACATACATGAGAAACAAATGATTTAGCTTCAAATACTTGCGATATAAACGATATACCTTCAAATGCAGGCAAAACAAACGAGTTAGCTTCAGATCCATGCGGAACACAAGATTTAGCTTCAAATCAATGCGAAGCACATGGTTTAGCTTCTTATACTTGCGAAACAAGTGGTTTAGCTTCAGATACTTGTGATAAACATGATTTAGCTTCAACTGCATGCGAAACAAACGAGTTAGTTTAAAATCCAAGCGAAACACACGATTAGCTTCAAATCCATGCGAAACACATGATTTAGCTTCAAATCACTGCGAAGTAGAAAGCTTAGCTTCAAATCCATGCGAATCAAATGATTTAGACTCAAATACTTGTGAGATGCATGATATAGCTTCAAATGCAGGCGAAAGAAACGAGTTAGCTTCAAATCCATGCGAAACAAACGATTTTTCTTCAAATACTTGCGATATAAGTGATATAGCTTCAAATGCATGCGAAACACATGAATTAGCTTCAAATAAATGCGAAGTAGAAAGCTTAGATTGATATCCATGCGAAACAACTGATTTGGCTTCAAATACTTACGAATATAAGTGATATATCTTCAAATGGAGACGAAACAAACGAGTTAGCCTCAAATCCATACGAAACATAAAATTTAGCTTCAATTCTATGCGAAGTAGAAGGCTCAGATTCAAATCCGAGCGAAACACATGATTTAGCTTCAAATCACTGCGAAATAGAAAGCTTAGCTTCAAATCCATGCGATATCAAATGATTTAGACTCAAATACTTGTGATATGCATGATATAGCTTCAAATGCAGGCGAAACAAACGAGTTAGCTTCAAATCCATGCGAAACACATGATTTAGTTTCAAATCAATATGATGTAGAAAGCTTAGCTTCAAATCCATGCGAATCAAATGATTTAGACTCAAATACTTATGATATGCATGATTTAGATTCAAATGCAGGAGAAACAAACCAGTTAGCTTCAATTTTATGCGAAACACATCATTTAGCTTCAAATCAATTCGAAGTACACGGCTTAGAATCAAATCCATGCGAAACAAATGGTTTAGATTCACATACTTGTGATAAACATGATTTAGCTTCAAATGCAGGCGAAACAAACCAGGTAGCTTCAATTCCATGCAAAACACATGATTTAGCTTAAAATTCATGCGAAACAGATTATTTAGCTTCACATACTAGCGATTAAATGATATAGCTTCAAATGCAAGCGAAACAAACGAGTTAGCTTCAAAACATAGGAAACACATGATTTACCTTGAAATTAATGCAAAGTAGAAGGTTTATCTTCGAAGTCATGCGACACAAATGATTTAGTTTCAAATCAATGCGAAGTGGATGGCTAACTTCAAATCCATGCGAAACAAATGATTTAGCTTCAAATACTTGCGACACAAATGATTTAGTTTCAAATACTTGCGATAGAAGTGATATAGCTACAATTTAGGCGAAACAAACGAGTTAGCTTCAAAGCCATGCGAAGCAAATGATTTAGCTTCAAATACTTGCGATATAATTGATATAGCTTCAAATGCAGGCGAAACAAACGAGTTAGCTTCAAATCCAAGCGAAACACATGATTTAGTTTTCAAATCAATGCGAAGAAGAAGGCTTAGCTTCAAATCCATGCGAAACAAATGATTTAGCTTCATATACTTGCCATATAAATGATATAGCTTCAAATGCAGGCGAAACAAACGAGTTAGCTTCAAATCCAAGCAAAAAACATGATTTACCTTCAAATTAATGCAAAGTAGGAGGCTTATCTTCAAATCCATGCGAAACAGATTATTTAGCTTCAAATACTTGCGATATAAACGATATACCTTCAAATGCAGGCAAAACAAACGAGTTAGCTTCAAGTCTATGCGAAGCACATGATTTAACTTCAAATCAATGCGAAGTAGTATGATTAGCTTCAAATGCATAGGAAACATATGATTTACCTTCAAATACTTGTGATATAAATAAAGTAGATGCAAATGCAGGCGAAAGAAATGAGTTATCTTGAGATCCATGCGAAACACATGATTTAGCTTCAAATCAATGCGAAGTAGAAGACTTATCTTCAAATCCATGCGAAACGAAAGATTTAGCTTCAAATTCTTGCGAATATAAGTGATATAGCTTCAAATGCAGGCGAGAAAAACGAGTTAGCTTCAAATCCATGCGAAACAGATGATTCAGCTTCAATCAATGCGAAGTAGAACGCTTAGCTTCAATCCAAGCGAAACACATGATTTACCTTCAAATTAATGCGAAGTAGAAGCTTATCCTCAAAGCCATGCGACACAAATGATTCAGCTTCAAATACTTGCGATATAATTGATTTAGCTTCAAATGCAAGCGAAACAAACGAGATAGCTTCAATTCCATGCGACACAAATGATTTAGCTTCAAATCAATGCGAAGTAGAAGTCTTAGCTTAAAATCTATTCGAAACAAATGATTTACCTTCAAATAGTTTTGATATAAATGAAATAGCTTCAAAATGCAGGCGAAACAAACGAGTTAGCTTCAAATCCAAGCGAAACACATGATTTACTTTCAAATCAATGCGAAGTAGAAGGCTTAGCTTCAAATCCATTCGACACAAATGATTTAGCTTCAAATACTTGCGGTATAAGTGATATATCATCAAATGCAGGAGAAACAAACGAGTTAGCTTCAAATCCATGCGAAACACTTGATTTAGCTTCAAATCCAAGCGAAACACATGATTTAGCTTCAAATAAACGCGATGTAGAAAGTTTGGCTTCAAAATCCGTGCGAAACGAATGATTTCGCATAAAAAACTTGCGATATAAATGATATAGCTCCAAATGCAGGCGACATAAACGAGTTAGCTTCAAATCTATGCGAAAAACATGATTTAACTTCAAATTCATGCAAAACACATGGTTTAGCTTCATAATCTGCGAAACAAATGGTTTAGCTTCAGATACTTTTGGTAAACGTGATTTAGCTTCAACTGCATGCGAAACAATCGCGTTAGCTTCAAATTCATGCGAAACACATGATTTAGCTTCAAATCAATGCGAAGTAGAAGTCTTAGCTACAAAGCCATGCGACACAAATGACTTAGCTTCAAATACTTGCGATATATTTGATATAGCTTCAAATGCAGGCGAAACAAACGCTTTAGCTTCAAATCCATGCGGAACACATGATTTAGCTCTAAATTCATGCAAAACAGATGGTTTATCTTCATATTCTTGCGAAACAAATGGTTTAGATTCAGATACTTGTGATAAACATGATTTAGCTTCACTACATGCGAACAAGCGAGATAGCTTCAAATTCATGCGGAACGCATGATTACGCTTTAAATTATTCCGATACACATAAGTTCGCTTACAATTCATGCGAAATGTATGATTTAGCTTCAAGCGCATTCGAAACAAATGATTTCGCTTGAACTTCATGCGGAACGCATTATTTAGCTTCAAACTATTCCAATACGCATGATTTTGCTCATAATTCATCCGAAATACATGATTTAGCTCCAAATTCATGCGAAACACTTGATTTAGCTTCAAATTCATGCGAAAAAACATGATTTAGCTTCAACTTCATGCGCAGTAGAAGATTTAGCTTCAAATCCGTGGCAGACAAACGATATAGCTTAATATTCTTGCGATTAAAGGTTTTAACTTCGAATGTGTGCGAAACAAACGAGTTAGCTCCAAATTCATGCGAAACACGTGATTTAGGTTTAAATTCATGCGAAACACATGATTTAGCTTCAAATACATGCGAAACAAACGAGTTAGCTTCAAATCCAAGCGAAACACATGATTTAGTTCCAAATCAATGCGAAGTAGAAGGTTTAGCTTCAAATCCAAGCGAAACACATGATTTTCCTTCAAATTAATGCGAAGTAGAAGGCTTATTCTCAAAGCCATGCGACACAAATGATTTAGCTTCAAATACTTGCGATATAATTGATATAGCATCAAATGCAGGCGAAACAAACGAGTTAGCTTCAAATCTGTGTGAAACACATGATTTAGCTTCAAATCAATGCGAAGTAGGAGGCTTAGCTTCAAAGCCATGCGACACAAATGGTTTAGCTTCAAATACTTGCGATACAATTGATATAGTTTCAAATGCATGCGAAACAAACGAGTTAGCTTCAAATCCAAGCGAAACACATGATTTAGTTCCAAATCAAAGCGAAGTAGAAGGCTTAGCTTCAAATCCAAGCGAAACACATGATTTACCTTCAAATTAATGCGAAGTAGAAGGCTTATCCTCAAAGCCATGCGACACAAATGATTCAGCTTCAAATACTTGCGATATAATTGATTTAGCTTCAAATGCAAGCGAAACAAACGAGATAGCTTCAATTCCATGCGACACAAATGATTTAGCTTCAAATACTTGCAATATAAATGATGTAGCTTCAACTGCATGCGAAACAAACGAGTTAGCTTCAAATCCAAGCGAAACACATGATTTAGTTTCAAATCAATGCGAAGTAGAAGTCTTAGCTTAAAATCTATTCGAAACAAATGATTTACCTTCAAATAGTTTTGATATAAATGAAATTTGCTTCAAATGCAGGCGAAACAAACGAGTTAGCTTCAAATCCAAGCGAAACACATGATTTAGTTTCAAATCAATGCGAAGTAGAAGGCTTAGCTTCAAATCCATGCGACACAAATGATTTAGCTTCAAATACTTGCGGTATAAGTGATATATCATCAAATGCAGGAGAAACAAACGAGTTAGCTTCAAATCCATGCGAAACACTTGATTTAGCTTCAAATCCAAGCGAAACACATGATTTAGCTTCAAATAAACGCGATGTAGAAAGTTTGGCTTCAAAATCCGTGCGAAACGAATGATTTCGCATAAAAAACTTGCGATATAAATGATATAGCTCCAAATGCAGGCGACATAAACGAGTTAGCTTCAAATCTATGCGAAAAACATGATTTAACTTCAAATTCATGCGAAACACATGGTTTAGCTTCATAATCTTGCGAAACAAATGGTTTAGCTTCTGATACTTTTGGTAAACGAGATTTAGCTTCAACTGCATGCGAAACAATCGCGTTAGCTTCAAATTCATGCGAAACACATGATTTAGCTTCAAATCAATGCGAAGTAGAAGTCTTAGCTACAAAGCCATGCGACACAAATGACTTAGCTTCAAATACTTGCGATATATTTGATATAGCTTCAAATGCAGGCGAAACAAACGCTTTAGCTTCAAATCCATGCGGAACACATGATTTACCTTCAAATTAATGCGAAGTAGAAGGCTTATCCTCAAAGCCATGCGACACAAATGATTCAGCTTCAAATACTTGCGATATAATTGATTTAGCTTCAAATGCAAGCGAAACAAACGAGATAGCTTCAATTCCATACGACACAAATGATTTAGCTTCAAATACTTGCAATATAAATGATATAGCTTCAACTGCATGCGAAACAAACGAGTTAGCTTCAAATCCAAGCGAAACACATGATTTAGTTTCAAATCAATGCGAAGTAGAAGTCTTAGCTTAAAATCTATTCGAAACAAATGATTTACCTTCAAATAGTTTTGATATAAATGAAATAGCTTCAAATGCAGGCGAAACAAACGAGTTAGCTTCAAATCCAAGCGAAACACATGATTTAGTTTCAAATCAATGCGAAGTAGAAGGCTTAGCTTCAAATCCATGCGATACAAATGATTTAGCTTCAAATACTTGCGGTATAAGTGATATATCATCAAATGCAGGAGAAACAAACGAGTTAGCTTCAAATCCATGCGAAACACTTGATTTAGCTTCAAATCCAAGCGAAACACATGATTTAGCTTCAAATAAACGCGATGTAGAAAGTTTGGCTTCAAAATCCGTGCGAAACGAATGATTTCGCATAAAAAACTTGCGATATAAATGATATAGCTCCAAATGCAGGCGACATAAACGAGTTAGCTTCAAATCTATGCGAAAAACATGATTTAACTTCAAATTCATGCGAAACACATGGTTTAGCTTCATAATCTTGCGAAACAAATGGTTTAGCTTCAGATACTTTTGGTAAACGTGATTTAGCTTCAACTGCATGCGAAACAATCGCGTTAGCTTCAAATTCATGCGAAACACATGATTTAGCTTCAAATCAATGCGAAGTAGAAGTCTTAGCTACAAAGCCATGCGACACAAATGACTTAGCTTCAAATACTTGCGATATATTTGATATAGCTTCAAATGCAGGCGAAACAAACGCTTTAGCTTCAAATCCATGCGGAACACATGATTTAGCTCTAAATTCATGCAAAACAGATGGTTTATCTTCATATTCTTGCGAAACAAATGGTTTAGATTCAGATACTTGTGATAAACATGATTTAGCTTCAACTACATGCGAACAAGCGAGATAGCTTCAAATTCATGCGGAACGCATGATTACGCTTTAAATTATTCCGATACACATAAGTTCGCTTACAATTCATGCGAAATGTATGATTTAGCTTCAAGCGCATTCGAAACAAATGATTTCGCTTGAACTTCATGCGGAACGCATTATTTAGCTTCAAACTATTCCAATACGCATGATTTTGCTCATAATTCATCCGAAATACATGATTTAGCTTCAACTTCATGCGCAGTAGAAGATTTAGCTTCAAATCCGTGGCAGACAAACGATATAGCTTAATATTCTTGCGATTAAAGGTTTTAACTTCGAATGTGTGCGAAACAAACGAGTTAGCTCCAAATTCATGCGAAACACGTGATTTAGGTTTAAATTCATGCGAAACACATGATTTAGCATCAAATCCATGCGACACAAGTGATTTAGCCTCAGATACTTGCGATATCAGTCACATAGCTTCAAATGCAGACGAAACAAACGAGTTAGCTTCAAATCCAAGCGTAATACATGATTTAACATCAAATCAATACTATGTAGATGGTTTAGCTTCAAATCCATGCGACACAAATGATTTAGCTTCAAATACTTGCGATATAAATGATATAGCTTCGAAAGCAGGCGAAACAAACGAGTTAGCTTTTAATCCATGCCATTTCATGATTTAGTTCCAAATCAATGCGAACTTGATGTCGAAGTTTCAAATCCATGGGAAACAAAAGATTTAGCTTCAGATACTTGCGATATAAGTGATATAGCATCAAATGCAGGCGAAACAAACGAATTAGCTTCAAATCCAAGCGAAACACATGATTTAGTTTCAAATCAATACGAAGTAGAAGGATTAGCTTCAAATCCATGCGACACAAATGATTTAGCTTCCAATACTTGTGATATACATGATATAGCTTCAAATGCAGGCGAAAGAAACGAGTTATCCTCAGATGCATGCGAAACACATGATTTAGGTTCACATCAATGCGAAGTAGAAGACTTAGGGTCATCCCCATACAAAACGAATGATTTAGCTTCAAATACTTGTGAAATACATGACCTAGCTTCAACTGCATGCGAAACAAACGAGATAGCTTCAATTCCATGCGACACAAATGATTTAGCTTCAAATACTTGCAATATAAATGATATAGCTTCAACAGCATGCGAAACAAACGAGTTAGCTTCAAATCCAAGCGAAACACATGATTTAGTTTCAAATCAATGCGAAGTAGAAGTCTTAGCTTAAAATCTATTCGAAACAAATGATTTACCTTCAAATAGTTTTGATATAAATGAAATAGCTTCAAATGCAGGCGAAACAAACGAGTTAGCTTCAAATCCAAGCGAAACACATGATTTAGTTTCAAATCAATGCGAAGTAGAAGGCTTAGCTTCAAATCCATGCGACACAAATGATTTAGCTTCAAATACTTGCGGTATAAGTGATATATCATCAAATGCAGGTGAAACAAACGAGTTAGCTTCAAATCCATGCGAAACACTTGATTTAGCTTCAAATCCAAGCGAAACACATGTTTTAGCTTCAAATAAACGCGATGTAGAAAGTTTGGCTTCAAAATCCGTGCGAAACGAATGATTTCGCATAAAAAACTTGCGATATAAATGATATAGCTCCAAATGCAGGCGACATAAACGAGTTAGCTTCAAATCTATGCGAAAAACATGATTTAACTTCAAATTCATGCGAAACACATGGTTTAGCTTCATAATCTTGCGAAACAAATGGTTTAGCTTCAGATACTTTTGGTAAACGTGATTTAGCTTCAACTGCATGCGAAACAATCGCGTTAGCTTCAAATTCATGCGAAACACATGATTTAGCTTCAAATCAATGCGAAGTAAAAGTCTTAGCTACAAAGCCATGCGACACAAATGACTTAGCTTCAAATACTTGCGATATATTTGATATAGCTTCAAATGCAGGCGAAACAAACGCTTTAGCTTCAAATCCATGCGGAACACATGATTTAGCTCTAAATTCATGCAAAACAGATGGTTTATCTTCATATTCTTGCGAAACAAATGGTTTAGATTCAGATACTTGTGATAAACATGATTTAGCTTCAACTACATGCGAACAAGCGAGATAGCTTCAAATTCATGCGGAACGCATGATTACGCTTTAAATTATTCCGATACACATAATTTCGCTTACAATTCATGCGAAATGTATGACTTAGCTTCAAGCGCATTCGAAACACATGATCTCGCTTGAACTTCATGCGGAACGCATTATTTAGCTTCAAACTATTCCAATACGCATGATTTTGCTCATAATTCATCCGAAATACATGATTTAGCTTCAAATTCATACGAAACACTTGATTTAGCTTCAAATTCATGCGAAAAAACATGATTTAGCTTCAACTTCATGCGCAGTAGAAGATTTAGCTTCAAATCCGTGGCAGACAAACGATATAGCTTAATATTCTTGCGATTAAGGGTTTTAACTTCGAATGTGTGCGAAACAAACGAGTTAGCTCCAAATTCATGCGAACCACGTGATTTAGGTTTAAATTCATGCGAAACACATGATTTAGCTTCAAATTCATGCGAAACAAACGAGTTAGCTAGAAATCCATTCGGAACACATGATTTTGCTTCAAATAAATGCGAAGTAACAGGCTCTAGCTTCAAGTCCAAGCGAAACGGATGATATAGCTTCAAATACTTGCGAATATAAGTGATATAGATTCAAATGGAGGCCAAACAAACGAGTTAGCTTCCAATCCATGCGAAACACATGATTTAACTTCAAATCAATGCGAAGTTGTAGGATTAGCTTCAAATCCATTCGAAACAAATGATTTACCTTAAATAGTTGTGATATAAATGAAATAGCTTCAAATGCAGGCGAAAGAAACGAGTTATCTTCAGATGCATGCGAAACACATGATTTAGGTTCAAATCAATGCGAATAAGAGAAGACTTAGTTTCATCCCCATACAAAACGAATGATTTAGCTTCAAATACTTGCAAATATAAGGGACACAGCTTCAAATGCATGCGAAGAAAACGAGTTACCTTCAAATCCAAGGGAAACACATGATTTAAATTCAAATCAATGCGAAGTAAAAGGCTTAGCTTCAAACCCATGCGAAACAAATGGTTTACCTACAATCATTTGTGATATATATGATTTAGCTTCAACTGCATGCGAAACAAACGAGTTAGCATCAAATCAATACGAAACACATGATTTAGCACCAAATAAATGCGAAGTAGAAGGCTTAGCTTCAAATTCATGCGGAACAAAAGGTTTAGCTTCAAATACTTGTGATATACATGATTTAGTTTCAACACCATGCGAAACAAACGTGTTGGCTTCAAATCCAAGCGATCCACACGAGTTAGCTTCAATTCAATGCAAAGTAGAAGGCTTAGGTTCAAATCCATGCGAATCAAATGGTTTAGTCTCAAATACTTGTGATATGCATGATATAGATTCAAATGCAGGCGAAACAAACAAGTTAGCTCCAAATCCATGCGATACACTTGATTTAGGTTCAAATCCATGCAAAACACATGATAAAGCTTCAAATCAATGCGATATAGAAGGTATAGCTTCAAATCCATGCGAAACACATGATTTAAAATCAAATCAATACTATGTAGATGGTTTAGCTTCAAATCCATGCGACACAAATGATTTAGCTTCAAATACGCGCGATATAAATGATATAGCTTCGAAAGCAGGCGAAACAAACGAGTTAGCTTTTAATCCATGCCATTTCATTGCGAACTTGATGTCGAAGTTTCAAATCCATGGGAAACAAAAGATTTAGCTTCAGATACTTGCGATATAAGTGATATAGCATCAAATGCAGGCGAAACAAACGAATTAGCTTCAAATCCAAGCGAAACACATGATTTAGTTTCAAATCAATACGAAGTAGAAGGATTAGCTTCAAATCCATGCGACACAAATGATTTAGCTTCCAATACTTGTGATATACATGATATAGCTTCAAATGCAGGCGAAAGAAACGAGTTATCTTCAAATCTATGCGGAAAACATGATTTAACTTCAAATTCATGCGAAACACATGGTTTAGCTTCAAATCAATGCGAAGTAAAAGTCTTAGCTACAAAGCCATGCGACACAAATGACTTAGCTTCAAATACTTGCGATATATTTGATATAGCTTCAAATGCAGGCGAAACAAACGCTTTAGCTTCAAATCCATGCGGAACACATGATTTAGCTCTAAATTCATGCAAAACAGATGGTTTATCTTCATATTCTTGCGAAACAAATGGTTTAGATTCAGATACTTGTGATAAACATGATTTAGCTTCAACTACATGCGAACAAGCGAGATAGCTTCAAATTCATGCGGAACGCATGATTACGCTTTAAATTATTCCGATACACATAATTTCGCTTACAATTCATGCGAAATGTATGACTTAGCTTCAAGCGCATTCGAAACACATGATTTCGCTTGAACTTCATGCGGAACGCATTATTTAGCTTCAAACTATTCCAATACGCATGATTTTGCTCATAATTCATCCGAAATACATGATTTAGCTTCAAACTCATACGAAACACTTGATTTAGCTTCAAATTCATGCGAAAAAACATGATTTAGCTTCAACTTCATGCGCAGTAGAAAATTTAGCTTCAAATCCGTGGCAGACAAACGATATAGCTTAATATTCTTGCGATTAAGGGTTTTAACTTCGAATGTGTGCGAAACAAACGAGTTAGCTCCAAATTCATGCGAACCACGTGATTTAGGTTTAAATTCATGCGAAACACATGATTTAGCTTCAAATTCATGCGAAACAAACGAGTTAGCTAGAAATCCATTCGGAACACATGATTTTGCTTCAAATAAATGCGAAGTAACAGGCTCTAGCTTCAAGTCCAAGCGAAACGGATGATATAGCTTCAAATACTTGCGAATATAAGTGATATAGATTCAAATGGAGGCCAAACAAACGAGTTAGCTTCCAATCCATGCGAAACACATGATTTAACTTCAAATCAATGCGAAGTTGTAGGATTAGCTTCAAATCCATTCGAAACAAATGATTTACCTTAAATAGTTGTGATATAAATGAAATAGCTTCAAATGCAGGCGAAAGAAACGAGTTATCTTCAGATGCATGCGAAACACATGATTTAGGTTCAAATCAATGCGAATAAGAGAAGACTTAGTTTCATCCCCATACAAAACGAATGATTTAGCTTCAAATACTTGCAAATATAAGGGACACAGCTTCAAATGCATGCGAAGAAAACGAGTTACCTTCAAATCCAAGGGAAACACATGATTTAAATTCAAATCAATGCGAAGTAAAAGGCTTAGCTTCAAACCCATGCGAAACAAATGGTTTACCTACAATCATTTGTGATATACATGATTTAGCTTCAACTGCATGCGAAACAAACGAGTTAGCATCAAATCAATACGAAACACATGATTTAGCACCAAATAAATGCGAAGTAGAAGGCTTAGCTTCAAATTCATGCGGAACAAAAGGTTTAGCTTCAAATACTTGTGATATACATGATTTAGTTTCAACACCATGCGAAACAAACGTGTTGGCTTCAAATCCAAGCGATCCACACGAGTTAGCTTCAATTCAATGCAAAGTAGAAGGCTTAGGTTCAAATCCATGCGAATCAAATGGTTTAGTCTCAAATACTTGTGATATGCATGATATAGATTCAAATGCAGGCGAAACAAACAAGTTAGCTCCAAATCCATGCGATACACTTGATTTAGGTTCAAATCCATGCAAAACACATGATAAAGCTTCAAATCAATGCGATATAGAAGGTATAGCTTCAAATCCATGCGAAACACATGATTTAAAATCAAATCAATACTATGTAGATGGTTTAGCTTCAAATCCATGCGACACAAATGATTTAGCTTCAAATACGCGCGATATAAATGATATAGCTTCGAAAGCAGGCGAAACAAACGAGTTAGCTTTTAATCCATGCCATTTCATTGCGAACTTGATGTCGAAGTTTCAAATCCATGGGAAACAAAAGATTTAGCTTCAGATACTTGCGATATAAGTGATATAGCATCAAATGCAGGCGAAACAAACGAATTAGCTTCAAATCCAAGCGAAACACATGATTTAGTTTCAAATCAATACGAAGTAGAAGGATTAGCTTCAAATCCATGCGACACAAATGATTTAGCTTCCAATACTTGTGATATACATGATATAGCTTCAAATGCAGGCGAAAGAAACGAGTTATCTTCAAATCTATGCGGAAAACATGATTTAACTTCAAATTCATGCGAAACACATGGTTTAGCTACAAATCAATGCGAAGTAAAAGTCTTAGCTACAAAGCCATGCGACACAAATGACTTAGCTTCAAATACTTGCGATATATTTGATATAGCTTCAAATGCAGGCGAAACAAACGCTTTAGCTTCAAATCCATGCGGAACACATGATTTAGCTCTAAATTCATGCAAAACAGATGGTTTATCTTCATATTCTTGCGAAACAAATGGTTTAGATTCAGATACTTGTGATAAACATGATTTAGCTTCAACTACATGCGAACAAGCGAGATAGCTTCAAATTCATGCGGAACGCATGATTACGCTTTAAATTATTCCGATACACATAATTTCGCTTACAATTCATGCGAAATGTATGACTTAGCTTCAAGCGCATTCGAAACACATGATTTCGCTTGAACTTCATGCGGAACGCATTATTTAGCTTCAAACTATTCCAATACGCATGATTTTGCTCATAATTCATCCGAAATACATGATTTAGCTTCAAATTCATACGAAACACTTGATTTAGCTTCAAATTCATGCGAAAAAACATGATTTAGCTTCAACTTCATGCGCAGTAGAAGATTTAGCTTCAAATCCGTGGCAGACAAACGATATAGCTTAATATTCTTGCGATTAAGGGTTTTAACTTCGAATGTGTGCGAAACAAACGAGTTAGCTCCAAATTCATGCGAACCACGTGATTTAGGTTTAAATTCATGCGAAACACATGATTTAGCTTCAAATTCATGCGAAACAAACGAGTTAGCTAGAAATCCATTCGGAACACATGATTTTGCTTCAAATAAA
Source organism: Megalopta genalis (assembly GCF_051020955.1). Classification (NCBI taxonomy): domain Eukaryota; kingdom Metazoa; phylum Arthropoda; class Insecta; order Hymenoptera; family Halictidae; genus Megalopta; species Megalopta genalis. The sequence goes on from NW_027477133.1 coordinate 75,463, forward strand.
TGCGAAGTAACAGGCTCTAGCTTCAAGTCCAAGCGAAACGGATGATATAGCTTCAAATACTTGCGAATATAAGTGATATAGATTCAAATGGAGGCCAAACAAACGAGTTAGCTTCCAATCCATGCGAAACACATGATTTAACTTCAAATCAATGCGAAGTTGTAGGATTAGCTTCAAATCCATTCGAAACAAATGATTTACCTTAAATAGTTGTGATATAAATGAAATAGCTTCAAATGCAGGCGAAAGAAACGAGTTATCTTCAGATGCATGCGAAACACATGATTTAGGTTCAAATCAATGCGAATAAGAGAAGACTTAGTTTCATCCCCATACAAAACGAATGATTTAGCTTCAAATACTTGCAAATATAAGGGACACAGCTTCAAATGCATGCGAAGAAAACGAGTTACCTTCAAATCCAAGGGAAACACATGATTTAAATTCAAATCAATGCGAAGTAAAAGGCTTAGCTTCAAACCCATGCGAAACAAATGGTTTACCTACAATCATTTGTGATATACATGATTTAGCTTCAACTGCATGCGAAACAAACGAGTTAGCATCAAATCAATACGAAACACATGATTTAGCACCAAATAAATGCGAAGTAGAAGGCTTAGCTTCAAATTCATGCGGAACAAAAGGTTTAGCTTCAAATACTTGTGATATACATGATTTAGTTTCAACACCATGCGAAACAAACGTGTTGGCTTCAAATCCAAGCGATCCACACGAGTTAGCTTCAATTCAATGCAAAGTAGAAGGCTTAGGTTCAAATCCATGCGAATCAAATGGTTTAGTCTCAAATACTTGTGATATGCATGATATAGATTCAAATGCAGGCGAAACAAACAAGTTAGCTCCAAATCCATGCGATACACTTGATTTAGGTTCAAATCCATGCAAAACACATGATAAAGCTTCAAATCAATGCGATATAGAAGGTATAGCTTCAAATCCATGCGAAACACATGATTTAAAATCAAATCAATACTATGTAGATGGTTTAGCTTCAAATCCATGCGACACAAATGATTTAGCTTCAAATACGCGCGATATAAATGATATAGCTTCGAAAGCAGGCGAAACAAACGAGTTAGCTTTTAATCCATGCCATTTCATTGCGAACTTGATGTCGAAGTTTCAAATCCATGGGAAACAAAAGATTTAGCTTCAGATACTTGCGATATAAGTGATATAGCATCAAATGCAGGCGAAACAAACGAATTAGCTTCAAATCCAAGCGAAACACATGATTTAGTTTCAAATCAATACGAAGTAGAAGGATTAGCTTCAAATCCATGCGACACAAATGATTTAGCTTCCAATACTTGTGATATACATGATATAGCTTCAAATGCAGGCGAAAGAAACGAGTTATCTTCAAATCTATGCGGAAAACATGATTTAACTTCAAATTCATGCGAAACACATGGTTTAGCTTCATAATCTTGCGAAACAAATGATTTAGCTTCAGATACTTTTGGTAAACGTGATTTAGCTTCAACTGCATGCGAAACAATCGCGTTAGCTTCAAATTCATGCGAAACACATGATTTAGCTTCAAATCAATGCGAAGTAGAAGTCTTAGCTACAAAGCCATGCGACACAAATGACTTAGCTTCAAATACTTGCGATATATTTGATATAGCTTCAAATGCAGGCGAAACAAACGCTTTAGCTTCAAATCCATGCGGAACACATGATTTAGCTCTAAATTCATGCAAAACAGATGGTTTATCTTCATATTCTTGCGAAAAAAATGGTTTAGATTCAGATACTTGTGATAAACATGATTTAGCTTCAACTACATGCGAACAAGCGAGATAGCTTCAAATTCATGCGGAACGCATGATTACGCTTTAAATTATTCCGATACACATAAGTTCGCTTACAATTCATGCGAAATGCATGATTTATCTTCAAGCGCATTCGAAACACACGATTTCGCTTGAACTTCATGCGGAACGCATTATTTAGCTTCAAACTATTCCAATACGCATGATTTTGCTCATAATTCATCCGAAATACATGATTTAGCTTCAAATTCATGCGAAACACATGATTTAGCTTCAAATTCATGCGAAAAAACATGATTTAGCTTCAACTTCATGCGCAGTAGAAGATTTAGCTTCAAATCCGTGGCAGACAAACGATATAGCTTAATATTCTTGCGATTAAAGGTTTTAACTTCGAATGTGTGCGAAACAGACGAGTTAGCTGCAAATTCATGCGAAACACGTGATTTAGGTTTAAATTCATGCGAAACACATGATTTAGCTTCAAATTCATGCGAAACAAACGAGTTAGCTAGAAATCCATTCGGAACACATGATTTTGCTTCAAATAAATGCGAAGTAACAGGCTCTAGCTTCAAGTCCAAGCGAAACGGATGATATAGCTTCAAATACTTGCGAATATAAGTGATATAGATTCAAATGGAGGCCAAACAAACGAGTTAGCTTCCAATCCATGCGAAACACATGATTTAACTTCAAATCAATGCGAAGTTGTAGGATTAGCTTCAAATCCATTCGAAACAAATGATTTACCTTAAATAGTTGTGATATAAATGAAATAGCTTCAAATGCAGGCGAAAGAAACGAGTTATCTTCAGATGCATGCGAAACACATGATTTAGGTTCAAATCAATGCGAATAAGAGAAGACTTAGTTTCATTCCCATACAAAACGAATGATTTAGCTTCAAATACTTGCAAATATAAGGGACACAGCTTCAAATGCATGCGAAGAAAACGAGTTACCTTCAAATCCAAGGGATACACATGATTTAAATTCAAATCAATGCGAAGTAAAAGGCTTAGCTTCAAACCCATGCGAAACAAATGGTTTACCTACAATCATTTGTGATATACATGATTTAGCTTCAACTGCATGCGAAACAAACGAGTTAGCATCAAATCAATACGAAACACATGATTTAGCACCAAATCAATGCGAAGTAGAAGGCTTAGCTTCAAATTCATGCGGAACAAAAGGTTTAGCCTCAAATACTTGTGATATACATGATTTAGTTTCAACTCCATGCGAAACAAACGTGTTGGCTTCAAATCCAAGCGATCCACACGAGTTAGCTTCAATTCAATGCAAAGTAGAAGGCTTAGGTTCAAATCCATGCGAATCAAATGGTTTAGTCTCAAATACTTGTGATATGCATGATATAGATTCAAATGCAGGCGAAACAAACAAGTTAGCTCCAAATCCATGCGATACACTTGTTTTAGGTTCAAATCCATGCAAAACACATGATAAAGCTTCAAATCAATGCGATATAGAAGGTATAGCTTCAAATCCATGCGAAACACATGATTTAACATCAAATCAATACTATGTAGATGGTTTAGCTTCAAATCCATGCGACACAAATGATTTAGCTTCAAATACGCGCGATATAAATGATATAGCTTCGAAAGCAGGCGAAACAAACGAGTTAGCTTTTAATCCATGCCATTTCAATGCGAACTTGATGTCGAAGTTTCAAATCCATGGGAAACAAAAGATTTAGCTTCAGATACTTGCGATATAAGTGATATAGCTTCAAATGCAGGCGAAAGAAACGAGTTATCTTCAGATGCATGCGAAACACATGATTTAGGTTCACATCAATGCGAAGTAGAAGACTTAGGGTCATCCCCATACAAAACGAATGATTTAGCTTCAAATACTTGTGATTTACATGACTTAGCTTCAACTGCATGCGAAACAAACGAGATAGCTTCAATTCCATGCGACACAAATGATTTAGCTTCAAATACTTGCAATATAAATGATATAGCTTCAACTGCATTCGAAACAAACGAGTTAGCTTCAAATCCAAGCGAAACACATGATTTAGTTTCAAATCAATGCGAAGTAGAAGTCTTAGCTTAAAATCTATTCGAAACAAATGATTTACCTTCAAATAGTTTTGATATAAATGAAATAGCTTCAAATGCAGGAGAAACAAACGAGTTAGCTTCAAATCCATGCGAAACACTTGATTTAGCTTCAAATCCAAGCGAAACACATGATTTAGCTTCAAATAAATGCGATGTAGAAAGTTTGGCTTCTAAATCCGTGCGAAACAAATGATTTCGCATAAAAAACTTGCGATATAAATGATATAGCTCCAAATGCAGGCGACATAAACGAGTTATCTTCAAATCTATGCGAAAAACATGATTTAACTTCAAATTCATGCGAAACACATGGTTTAGCTTCATAATCTTGCGAAACAAATGGTTTAGCTTCAGATACTTTTGGTAAACGTGATTTAGCTTCAACTGCATGCGAAACAATCGCGTTAGCTTCAAATTCATGCGAAACACATGATTTAGCTTCAAATCAATGCGAAGTAAAAGTCTTAGCTACAAAGCCATGCGACACAAATGACTTAGCTTCAAATACTTGCGATATATTTGATATAGCTTCAAATGCAGGCGAAACAAACGCTTTAGCTTCAAATCCATGCGGAACACATGATTTAGCTCTAAATTCATGCAAAACAGATGGTTTATCTTCATATTCTTGCGAAACAAATGGTTTAGATTCAGATACTTGTGATAAACATGATTTAGCTTCAACTACATGCGAACAAGCGAGATAGCTTCAAATTCATGCGGAACGCATGATTACGCTTTAAATTATTCCGATACACATAAGTTCGCTTACAATTCATGCGAAATGCATGATTTATCTTCAAGCGCATTCGAAACACATGATTTCGCTTGAACTTCATGCGGAACGCATTATTTAGCTTCAAACTATTCCAATACGCATGATTTTGCTCATAATTCATCCGAAATACATGATTTAGCTTCAAATTCATGCGAAACACTTGATTTAGCTTCAAATTCATGCGAAAAAACATGATTTAGCTTCAACTTCATACGCAGTAGAAGATTTAGCTTCAAATCCGTGGCAGACAAACGATATAGCTTAATATTCTTGCGATTAAAGGTTTTAACTTCGAATGTGTGCGAAACAGACGAGTTAGCTGCAAATTCATGCGAAACACGTGATTTAGGTTTAAATTCATGCGAAACACATGATTTAGCTTCAAATTCATGCGAAACAAACGAGTTAGCTAGAAATCCATTCGGAACACATGATTTTGCTTCAAATAAATGCGAAGTAACAGGCTCTAGCTTCAAGTCCAAGCGAAACGGATGATATAGCTTCAAATACTTGCGAATATAAGTGATATAGATTCAAATGGAGGCCAAACAAACGAGTTAGCTTCCAATCCATGCGAAACACATGATTTAACTTCAAATCAATGCGAAGTTGTAGGATTAGCTTCAAATCCATTCGAAACAAATGATTTACCTTAAATAGTTGTGATATAAATGAAATAGCTTCAAATGCAGGCGAAAGAAACGAGTTATCTTCAGATGCATGCGAAACACATGATTTAGGTTCAAATCAATGCGAATAAGAGAAGACTTAGTTTCATTCCCATACAAAACGAATGATTTAGCTTCAAATACTTGCAAATATAAGGGACACAGCTTCAAATGCATGCGAAGAAAACGAGTTACCTTCAACTCCAAGGGAAACACATGATTTAAATTCAAATCAATGCGAAGTAAAAGGCTTATCTTCAAACCCATGCGAAACAAATGGTTTACCTACAATCATTTGTGATATACATGATTTAGCTTCAACTGCATGCGAAACAAACGAGTTAGCATCAAATCAATACGAAACACATGATTTAGCACCAAATCAATGCGAAGTAGAAGGCTTAGCTTCAAATTCATGCGGAACAAAAGGTTTAGCCTCAAATACTTGTGATATACATGATTTAGTTTCAACTCCATGCGAAACAAACGTGTTGGCTTCAAATCCAAGCGATCCACACGAGTTAGCTTCAATTCAATGCAAAGTAGAAGGCTTAGGTTCAAATCCATGCGAATCAAATGGTTTAGTCTCAAATACTTGTGATATGCATGATATAGATTCAAATGCAGGCGAAACAAACAAGTTAGCTCCAAATCCATGCGATACACTTGTTTTAGGTTCAAATCCATTGCAAAACACATGATAAAGCTTCAAATCAATGCGATATAGAAGGTATAGCTTCAAATCCATGCGAAACACATGATTTAACATCAAATCAATACTATGTAGATGGTTTAGCTTCAAATCCATGCGACACAAATGATTTAGCTTCAAATACGCGCGATATAAATGATATAGCTTCGAAAGCAGGCGAAACAAACGAGTTAGCTTTTAATCCATGCCATTTCAATGCGAACTTGATGTCGAAGTTTCAAATCCATGGGAAACAAAAGATTTAGCTTCAGATACTTGCGATATAAGTGATATAGCTTCAAATGCAGGCGAAAGAAACGAGTTATCTTCAGATGCATGCGAAACACATGATTTAGGTTCACATCAATGCGAAGTAGAAGACTTAGGGTCATCCCCATACAAAACGAATGATTTAGCTTCAAATACTTGTGATTTACATGACTTAGCTTCAACTGCATACGAAACAAACGAGATAGCTTCAATTCCATGCGACACAAATGATTTAGCTTCAAATACTTGCAATATAAATGATATAGCTTCAACTGCATGCGAAACAAACGAGTTAGCTTCAAATCCAAGCGAAACACATGATTTAGTTTCAAATCAATGCGAAGTAGAAGTCTTAGCTTAAAATCTATTCGAAACAAATGATTTACCTTCAAATAGTTTTGATATAAATGAAATAGCTTCAAATGCAGGCGAAACAAACGAGTTAGCTTCAAATCCATGCGAAACACTTGATTTAGCTTCAAATCCAAGCGAAACACATGATTTAGCTTCAAATAAATGCGATGTAGAAAGTTTGGCTTCAAAATCCGTGCGAAACAAATGATTTCGCATAAAAAACTTGCGATATAAATGATATAGCTCCAAATGCAGGCGACATAAACGAGTTATCTTCAAATCTATGCGAAAAACATGATTTAACTTCAAATTCATGCGAAACACATGGTTTAGCTTCAAATCAATGCGAAGTAGAAGTCTTAGCTACAAAGCCATGCGACACAAATGACTTAGCTTCAAATACTTGCGGTATATTTGATATAGCTTCAAATGCAGGCGAAACAAACGCTTTAGCTTCAAATCCATGCGGAACACATGATTTAGCTCTAAATTCATGCAAAACAGATGGTTTATCTTCATATTCTTGCGAAACAAATGGTTTAGATTCAGATACTTGTGATAAACATGATTTAGCTTCAACTACATGCGAACAAGCGAGATAGCTTCAAATTCATGCGGAACGCATGATTACGCTTTAAATTATTCCGATACACATAAGTTCGCTTACAATTCATGCGAAATGCATGATTTATCTTCAAGCGCATTCGAAACACATGATTTCGCTTGAACTTCATGCGGAACGCATTATTTAGCTTCAAACTATTCCAATACGCATGATTTTGATCATAATTCATCCGAAATACATGATTTAGCTTCAAATTCATGCGAAACACTTGATTTAGCTTCAAATTCATGCGAAAAAACATGATTTAGCTTCAACTTCATGCGCAGTAGAAGATTTAGCTTCAAATCCGTGGCAGACAAACGATATAGCTTAATATTCTTGCGATTAAAGGTTTTAACTTCGAATGTGTGCGAAACAGACGAGTTAGCTGCAAATTCATGCGAAACACGTGATTTAGGTTTAAATTCATGCCAAACACATGATTTAGCTTCAAATTCATGCGAAACAAACGAGTTAGCTAGAAATCCATTCGGAACACATGATTTTGCTTCAAATAAATGCGAAGTAACAGGCTCTAGCTTCAAGTCCAAGCGAAACGGATGATTTAGCTTCAAATACTTGCGAATATAAGTGATATAGATTCAAATGCAGACGAAACAAACGAGTTAGCTTCAAATCCATGCAAAACACATGATTAAGCTTCAGATCATTGCAATGTAGAAGGATTAGCTTCAAATCCATGCGAAACAAATGATTTGGCCTCAAACACTTGTATATAAGTGATATAGCGTCAAATGCAGACGAATCAAACGAGTTAGCTTCAAAATCCATACGATACACATTATATAGCTTCAAATCAATGCGATGTAGACGGCTTAGCTTCAAATCCATGCGGAACAAATAATTTAGCTTCAGATACTTGGGATATAAGTGATACAGCTTCAAATGCTGGGGAAACAAACAAGTTAGCTTCAAATCCATGCAAAACACATGAATAAGCATCAAATCAATGCGATGTAGACGGCTTAGCTTCAAATCCATGCGGAACAAATAATTTAGCTTCAGATAATTGCGTTATAAGTGATATGGCATCAAATGCAGGCTAAACAAACGAGTTAGCTTCAAATCCAAGCGAGACACGTGATATAGCTTCAAATCAATGCGAAGTAGAATGCGTATCTTCAAATCCATGCGAATCAAAGGGTTAATTTCAAATACTTGTGATATACATGATTTTGCTTGAACTGCATGCGAAACAAACGAGTTTGCTACAAATCCATGCGAAACACATGATGTAGCTTCAACTCAATGCGAAGTAGAAGGCTTAACTACAAATCCATGCGAAACAACTGATTTGCATTCAAATACTTGCGAATATAAGTGTTCTAGCTTCAACTGCATGCGAAAGAAAGGAGTTACCTTCAAATGCAAGCTACACACAAGATTTTGCAGCAAATCAATGCGATGTAGAAGGTTTAGATTCAAATCCATGGGATACACAAGATTTAGCTTCAAATCAATGCGATGTAGAAGGTTTAGCTTCAAATCAAAGCGAAACACATGATTTAGCTTCAAATCAATGCGATATAGAAGCTTTAGCTTCAAATCAATGCGATTAAAATGATTTAGCTTCAAATACTTGTGATATACATGATATAGCTTTAACTGCATGCGAAACAAATGAGTTAGTTTCAAATCCAAGCGAAATACATGATTTAGATTCAAATCAATGTGATCTAGAAGGTTTGGCTTCAAATCCAAGCGACACAAATGATTTACCTTCAAATACTTGCGATATAAATGAAACAGCTTTAAATGCAGGCGACACAAACGAGTTAGCTTCAAATCCATGCGAAACAGATGATTTAGCTTCAAATCCATGCGAAACAGATGATTTAGCGCCAAATCAATGCGAAGTAGAAGGCTTAGCTTCAAATCCATGCGAGTCAAATTGTTTAGCTTCAAATACTCGTGATATACATGATTTATCTTCAACTGCACGCCAAACAAACGAGTTAGCTTGAAATCCATGCGAAACACATGATTTTGCTTCAAATCAAAGCGAAGTAGTAGGTTTAGCATCAAATCCATGAGACACAAAAGTTTTAGCTTCAAATACTTGCGATATAAATGATATAGATTCAAATGCAGGCGAAACAAATGGGATAGCTTCAAATCCATACGAAACACATGATTTAGCTCCAAACTCATGCGAAACACATGGATTAGCTTCATATTCTTGCGAAAAAAATAGCTTTGCTTCAGATACTTGTGATAAACATGATTTAGACTCAACTGCATGCGAAACAATCGAGTTAGCTTCAAATCCAAGGGAAACAAATGATTCAGCTTCAAATCAAAGCGCAGTTGAAGGGTTAGCTTCAAATCAATGCGAAACAAATGGTTTAGCTACAAATACTTGCGCTATAAGTGATATAGCTTCAAATGCACGCGGAACAAACGACTTAGCTTCAAATCCAAGCGAAACACATTATTTAGATTCAAATCAATTCGATGTATAAGGTTTAGTTCCAAATCCGTGCGAGACAAATGATTTAGATTCCAATACTTGCGATATAATTGATATAGCTTCAAATGCAGGCGAAAAGAACGAGTTAGCTTCAAATCCAAGCGATGCACATGATTTAGCTTCAAATCAATGCGAAGTATAAGGCGTAGCTTCAAATCCATGCGAAACAAATGGTTTAGCTACAAGAATTTGTGATATACATGATTGAGCTGCAACTGCATGCGAAACAAACGAGTTAGCTTCAAATCCATGCCAAGCACCTGATTTAGCTTCAAGTCAACGCGAAGTAGATGGCTTAGCTACAAATCCATGCGAAACAACTGATTTGCCTTCAAAAACTAGCGAATATAAGTGATGTAGCTTCAAATGGAGGCGACTCAATCGAGTTAGCTTCAAATCCAAGCGAAACACATGATTTAACTTCAAATCAATGTGAAGTAGAAGGCTTAGCTTCTAATCCATGATAAACAAATGATTTAGCTTCAGATAATTGCGATATAAGTGATATAGCATCAAAAGCAGGCGCAACAAACGATTTAGCATCAAATACATGCAAAACAGATGATTTAGATTTAAATCAACGCGAAGTAGAAGGCTTAGCTTCAAATACATAAGAAACAAATGATTTAACTTCAAAACAATGCGAAGTAGTAGGATTAGCTTCTAATCCATGGGACACAAATGTTTTAGCTTCAAATACTTGAGATATAAATGATATAGATTCAAATGCAGGCGAAACAAACGGGATAGCTTCAAATCCATACGAAACACATGATTTAGCTCCAAACTCATGCGAAACACATGGATTAGCTTCAAATCAATGTGAAGTAGAAGGCGTAGCTTCAAATCCATGCTAAACAAATGGTTTAGCTACAAGAATTTGTGATATACATGATTTAGCTTCAACTACATGCGGAACAAACGAGTTAGGTTCAAATCCAAGCGAAACATATGATTTAGCTTCAAATCAATGTGATGTAGAAGGTTTGGCTTCAAATCCAAGCGACAGAAATGATTTACCATCAAATACTTCCGGTATAAAAGAAACAGCTTCAAATGCAGGCGAAACAAACGAGTGAGTTTTAAATCCATGCGAAACAGATGATTTAGTTTCCAATCCATGCGTAACAGATGATTCTGCTTCAAATCAATGCGTAGTAGAAGGCTTAGCTTCAAATCCATGCGAATCAAATTGTTTAGTTTCAAATACTCGTGATATACATGATTTGTCTTCAACTGCACGCGAAACGAACGAGTTAGCTTGAAATCCATGCGAAACACACGACTTTGCTTCAAATCAAAGCGATGTAGAAGGTTTAGCTTCAAATCCAAGCGATACAAATGATTTAGCTTCAAATACTTGCGATATAAATGATATAGCTTCAAATGCAGGTCGAACAAACGAGTTAGCTTCAAATCCATGCGAAACAGATGATTTAGCTTCAAATCCATGCGTAACAGATGATTTTGCTTCAAATCAATGCGAAGTAGGAGGCTTAGATTCATATCCATGCGAAACAACTGATTTGGCTTCAAATACTTACGAATATAAGTGATATATCTTCAAATGGAGACGAAACAAACGAGTTAGCCTGAACTCCATACGAAACATAAAATTTAGCATCAATTCTGTGCGAAGTAGAAGGCTCAGATTCAAATCCGAGCGAAACACATGATTTAGCTTCAAATCACTGAGAAGTAGAAAGCTTAGCTTCAAATCCATGCGAAACAAATGATTTAGCTTGACATACTTGCGATATAAATGATATAGCTTCAAATGCAGGCGAAACAAACGAGTTAGCTTCAAATCGATGCGAAACACATCTTGTAGCTTCAAACCAATGCGAAGTATAAGGCTTAGCTTCAAATACATGAGGAGCAAATGATTTAGCTTCACATAATTGCGATATAAATGATATAGAATCAAATGCAGGCGAAACAAACGGGTCAGCTTCAAATCGATGCGAAACACATCTTGTAGCTTCAAACCAATGCGAAGTATAAGGCTTAGCTTCAAATACATGAGAAACAAATGATATAGCTTCAGATAATTGCGATATAAGTGATATAGCATCAAAAGCAGGCGAGACAAACCAGTTAGCATCAAATAAATGCGAAACACATGATTTAACTTCAAATCAATGCGAAGTAGAAGGCTTAGCTTCAAATCAATGCGAAACAAATGGTTTAGATTCAGATACTTGTGATAAACATGATTTAGCTTCAAATGCTTGCGAAACAAATGAGTTAGCTACAAATCAATTCGAAGTGCACGGCTTAGAATCAAATCCATGCGAAACAAATGGTTTAGCTACAAATAATTGTGATATACGTTATTTAGATTCAACTGCATGCGTGACAAACGAGTTAGCCTCAAATCCATGCGAAACACATGAATTAGCAGCCAATCAATGCGATGTATAAGGTTTAGCATCAAATCCATGCGATGCACGAAATTTAGTTTCAAATCAATAAGATGTAGAAGGTTTAGCTTCAAATCCATGCAACACAAATGATGTAGCTTCAAATACTTGCGATATACTTGATTTAGCTTCAACTGCATACGAAACAAACGAGTTAGCTTCAAATGCAAGCGAAACACATGATTTAGCTTCAAATCAATGCGAAGTAGAAAGCTTAGCTTCAAATCCATGCGAAACAAATGATTTAGTCTCAAATACTTGTGATATGCATGATTTAGATTCAAATGCAGGCGAAACAAACCAGTTAGCTTCAATTTCATGCGAAACACATCATTTAGCTTCAAATCAATTCGAAGTACACGGCTTAGAATCAAATCCATGCGAAACAAATGGTTTAGCTACAAATACTTGTGATACACGTTATTTAGATTCAACTGCATGCGTAACAAACGAGTTAGCTTCAATTCCATGCGAAAGACATGATTTAGCATTAAATCCATGAGAAACACGTGGTTTAGCTTCATATTCTTGCGATACAAATGGTTTAGCTTCAGATACTTGTGATAAACATGATTTAGCTTTAACTGCATGCGAAACAAACGAGTTAGCTTCAAATCCATGGAAACACATGATTTAGTTTCAAATCAATGCGATGTTGAAAGCTTAGCTTGAAATCCATGCTTAATATATGAGTTACCTTCAAATACTTGCGATATAAATGAAATAGCTTCAAATGCAGGCGAAACAAACGCGATAGCTTGAAATTCATGGAAACGCATGATTTAGTTTCAAATTCATGCGAAACTCATGATTTAGTTTCAAATCAATGCGAAGTAGAAGGCTTAGCTTCAAATCCATGCGAAACAAATAATTTAGCTTCACATACTTGCGATATAAATGATGTAGCTTCAAATGAAGGCGAAACAAACGAGTTAGCTTCAAATCCATGCGAAACACATGATTTAGCTTCAAATCCATGAAAAACACATGGTTTAGCTTCAGATTCTTGCGAAACAAATGGTTTACCTTCGAATACTTGTGATATACACGATTTAGCTTTAACTGCATGCGAAACACATGATTTAGCTTCAAATCAATGCGAAGTAGAAAGCTTAGCTTCATATCCATGCGACACAACTGATTTGGCTTCAAATACTTACGAATATAAGTGATATATCTTCAAATGGAGACGAAAGAAACGAGTTAGCCTCAAATCCATGCAAAACATAAAATTTAGCTTCAAATCAATGCCAAGTAGAAGGCTTATTTTCAAATCCGATCGAAACACATGATTTAGCTGTAAATCACTGCGAAGTAGAAACCTTAACTTCAAATCCATGCGAATCAAAGATTTAGACTCAAATACTTGTGATATGCATGATATAGCTTCAAATGCAGGAGAAACAAACGAGTTAGCTTCAAATCCATGCGAAACACATGATTTATCTTCAAATCAATGCGAAGTAGAAGGCTAAGCTTCAAATCCATGCGGAACAAATGATTTAGATACAGATACTTGCGATATAAGTGATATAGCTTCAAATGCAGGAGAAACAAACGAGTTAGCATCAAATCCATGCGAAACACATGATCTAGCTTCAACTGCATGCGAAACAAACGAGTTAGCTTCAAACCAACCGAAACACTTGATTTAGCTTCAAATCAATGCGATGTAGATGGTTTAGCTTCAAATCGATTCGAAACACATGACTTAGCTACAAATCCATGAGAAACACATGGTTTAGCTTCATATTCTTGCGAAACAAGTGGTTCAGCTTCTGATATTTGTGATAAACATGATTTAGCTTCAACTGCATGCGAAACAATCGAGTTAGCTTCAAATCCATTCAGAACACATGATAAAGCTTCAAATGCATGCGAAACACATGATTTAGGTTCACATTCATGGGAAACACGTGGTTAAGCATCAAATCCATGCGAAGTTGAAGGCTTAGCTTCAAATCAATACGAAACAAATGGTTTAGCTTCAATTACTTGCGATATAAGTGATATAGCTTCATATACAGACGAATGAAACGAAATAGCTTCAAATCCAAGGGAAACAAATGATGTAGCTGCAAATAAATGCGATGTGGAAGCTTTAGCTTCAAATCCATACGATACACAAGATTTTGCAGCAAAGCAAAGCGATGTAGAAGGTTTAGCTACAAATCCATGGGATACACAAGATTTAGCTTCAAATCAATGCGATGTAGAAGGTTTAGCTTCAAATCAAAGCGAAACACATGATTTAGCTTCGAATCAATGCGATGTAGAAGGTTAAAGCTTCAAATCCATGCGAAACAAATAATTCAGCTGCAAACACTTTGGATATAAGTGATATAGCTTCAAATGCAGGCGATACAAACGAGTTAGCTTCAAATCCATGCGAAAAACATGATTTAGCTTCAAATTGTTTTGAAACACATGGATTAGCTTCCAATCTTTGTGATATACATGATTTAGGTTCAACTGCAGGCGAAACAAACGAGTTAGCTTCAAATACGTGCGAAACAAGTGATTTTTCTTCAATTACTTGCTATACAAGTGATATAGCTTCAAATGCAGGCGATTCAAACAAGTTAGCTTCAATTCCATGCGTAACGAATGATTTTTCTTCAAATACTTGCGATACAAGTGATATAGCTTCAAATGCAGGCCAAACAAACCAGTTAGATTCAATTCCATACGAAACGCATGATGTAGCTTAAAACTCATGCGAAACACATGGATTAGCTTTTATTCGTGCAAAACAAATGATTTAGCTCCAAATACCTATGGTATACATTATTTAGCTACAACTGCAAGCGAAACAAACGAGTTAGCTGCAAATCCATGCGAAACACATGATTAAGCTTCAAATCAACGTGAAGTAGAAGGCTTAGCTTCAAATGCATCCGAAACAAATCGTTTAGCTTCAAATTCCTGTGATATACATGATTTAGCTACAACTGCATGCGAAACAAACGAGTCAGCTTCAAATCCATGCGAATCACATGATTTAGCTTCTAATCAATGCGAAGTAGGAGCCTTAGCTTCAAATCCATCCGAAACAAATGGTTTAGATTCAGATACTTGTGACAGACATGATTTAGCTTCAACTGAATGCGAAAGAAACGAGTTACTTTCAAATCCATGCGAAACACATGTTGTAGCTTCAAATCAATGCGAAGTAGAAATCTTAGCTTCAAATCCATATGAAACAAATGATTCAGGTTCAAATACTTGCGATATAAGTGATATAGCTTCAAATGCAGGCGAAACAAGCGAGATAGCTTCAAAACCAAGTGAAACACATGATTTATCTTCAAATCAATGCGAAATAGATGGCTTAGCTTCAAATCCATGCAAAACACATGATTTAGCTTCAAATTCATGCGAAAGAAATGATTGAGCATCAGATACTTGCTATGTAAATGATATATCATCAAATGCGCAGGAATCAAACGAGTTAGCTTCAAAATCCATGCGATACACATGATTTAGCTTCGGGTACTTGCGATATAAGTGAAATAGCTTCAAATGCAGACGAAACAAACGAGTTAGCTTCAAATCAAAACGAAACACATGATGTAGCTTCGAATCAATGCGATGTAGAAGGTTTAGCTTCAAATCCATGCGAAACAAATAATTTAGCTGCAAACACTTTGGACATAAGTGATATAGCTTCAAATGCAGGCGATACAAACGAGTTAGCTTCAAATCCAAGCGAAACACATGATTTTGCTTCAAATCAGTGCGAAGTAGAAGGCTTAGCTTCAAATCCATGCGAAACAAATGATTTAACTACAGATACTTGCGATATAAATGAAATAGCTTCAACTGCAGGCAAAACACCCGAGTTAGCATCAAATCCATGCGAAACACATAATTTAGCTACAAATCAATGCGAATTAAAAGGCTTAGCTTCAAATCCATGCGAAAGCCATGATTTCGCTTCAAATCCATGCGAAACAAATGATGTAGCATCAGATACTTGCGATATAAGTGATATAGCTTCAAATGCAGATGAAACAAACGAGTTCGCTTCAATTCCATGCGAAACAAATGATTTAGCTTCAGATACTAGCAATATAAGTGATATAGCTTCATGTGCAGACGAAACAAACGAGTTAGCTTCATATCCAAGCAAAACACATTATTTAGATTTAAATCAATGCGATGTAGCAGGATTAGCTTCAAATCCATGGGACACACAAGATTTAGTTTCAAATCAATGCGATGTAGAAGGTTTAGTTTCAAATCAAAGCGAAACACATGATTTAGCTTCAAATCAATGCGATGTAGATGGCATAGCTTCAAATCCAAGCGAAACACATGATTTAGTTTCAAATCAAAGCGAAGTAGAAGGCTTAGCTTCAAATCAATGCGAAACACATAATTTAGCTACGAATCAATGCGAAGTAAAAGGCTTAGCTTGAAATCCATGCGAAAGCCATGAATTAGCTTCAAATCCATGCGTATCACATGTTTTAGCTTCAAATCAATGAGAAGCAGAAGTGTTAGCATCAAATCCATGCGACACAAATGATTTAGCTTCAAATACTTGCGATAGACGTGATATAGCTTCAAATGCAGGCGAAACAAACGAGTTAGCTTCAAATCCAAGCGAAACATATGATTTAGCAGCAAATCAAAGCGATGTAGAAAGGCTTAGCTTGAAATCAATGCGAAACACATGATTTAGCTTCAAATCCATCGAGAAACAAATGGTTTAGCTTCATAATCCTGAGAAACAAATGGCTTAGCTTCAGATACTTGTGATAAACATGATTTACCTTCAACTGCATGCGAAACATCGAGTTATCTTCAAATCCATGCGAAACACACGATTTAGCTTCAAATTAATGCGAAGTAGAAGGCGTAGCTTCAAATCCACGCGACACCAATGATTTAGCTTCAAATACTTGCGATATAATTGATAAAGCTTCAAATGCAGGCGAAACAAACGAATTAGCTTCAAATACATGCGAAACAACTGATTTGGATTCAAATACCTGCGAATATGAACGATGAAGCTTCAAATGGAGACGAAACAAACGAGCTAGCATCAAATCCATGCGAAACACATGATTTAGCTTCAAATCAATGCGAAGTAGAAGGCGAAGCTTCAAATCTATGCGGAACAAATGATTTAGCTTCAAATACTTGCGATATAAGTGTTATAGATTCAACTGCAGCCGAAACAAACGAGATAGCTTCAAATCCATGCGAAACAAATGATTTTTCTTCCAATACTTGCGATACAAGTGAAGTAGCTTCAAATGCAGGCGAAACAAACCAGGTAGCTTCAATTCCATGCGAAACACGTGATTTAGCTTATAATTCATGCGAAACAATTGATTTAGCTTCAAATACTTGCGATATAAATGATATACCTTCACATGCAGGCAAAACAAACGAGTTAGCTTCAAATCCATGCGGAACACATGATTTAGGTTCAAATGAATGCGAAGCACATGGTTTAGCTTCATATTCGTGCGAAACAAGTGGTTTAGCTTCAGATACTTGTGATAAACATGATTTAGCTTCAAATGCAGGCGAAACAAACGAATTAGCTTCAAATCCATGCGAAACAACTGATTTGGCTTCAAATACTTGCGAATATAAACGATGTAGCTTCAAATGGAGGCGAAACAAACGAGTTATCTTCAAATCCGTGCGAAACACATGATTTATCTTCAAATCAATGCGATGTAGAAAGTTTACCTTCATATCCAAGCGAAACACATGATTTAGCTTCAAATCTATGCGATGTAGAAGGTTTAGCTTCAAACCAATGCGATATGGAAGGTCTAGCTCCAAATCCATGTTACACAAATGACTTAGCATCGGATACATGCGATATTTGTGAATTGGCTTCTAATGCAGACGAAACAAACGAGTTTGCTTCATATCCAAGCGAAACACATGATTTAGCTTCAAATCAAAGCGATGTAGAAATATTTAGCTTCAAATCCATGCGGAACAAGTGATTTAGATTCAAATCAATGCGATGTAGAAGGCGTAGCTTCAAATACATGCGACACAAATGATTTAGCTTCAAATTCTTGCGATAAAATTTATAAAGCTTCTAATGCAGATGAAAGAAAAGAGTTAGCTTCATATTCAAGCGAAACACATGATTTAGCTTCAAATCATTGCGATGTAGAAGATTTAGCTTCAAATCCAAGCAAAACACACGAGTTAGCTGCAAATCAATGCGATGTAGAAGGTTTAGCTCCAAATCCATGCGGAACAAATGATTTAGCTTCAAATCCATGCGATGTAGAAGGTTTAGCATCAAATCCTTGCGACACAAATGATTCAGTTTCAAATATTTGCGATATGAATGATATAGCTTTGAATACAAGCGAAACAAACGAGTTATCTTCTAATACATAGGATTTCAAGATTTAGATTCAAATCAAAGCGAACTGGATGTCCTAGATTCAAATCCATGCAAAACACATGATTAAGCTTCAAGACAATGCTATGTAGAATGTTTAGCATCAAATCCATCCGACGCAATCAATTAAGCATCAAACACTTGAGGTATAAGTGATATAGATTCAAATGCACTCGAATCAAACGAGTTAGCTTCAATATCCGTGCAATACACATGATTTAGCTTCAAATCTATGCGAAACAAATGATTTAGCTTCAAACACTTGGGATATAAGTGATATAGTTTCAAATGCAGGCGAAACTAACGAGTTAGCTTCATATCCAAGCGAAACACATGATTTAGCTTCAAATCCATGCGAAACACATGATTTAGCATCAAATCAATGCGATCTAGAAGGTTTAGCTTCAAATCCATGCGAAATAAATGATTTAGGTACAGTTACTTGCGATATAAGTGATATATCTTCACATGCAGGAGAAACAAACGAGTTAGATCTAAATCCATGCGAAACACATGATTTAGCTTCAAATCAGTGCGAAGTAGAAGGCGTAGCTCCAAATCCAGGCGGAACAAATGATTTACCTTCAAATACTTGCGATATAAGTGATATAGATTCAACTGCAGGCGAAACAAACGAGATAGCTTCAAATCCATGCGAAACAAATGATTTTTCTTCAAATACTTGCGATACAAGTGAACTAGCTTCAAATGCAGGCGAAACAAACCAGGTAGCTTCAATTCCATGCGAAACACATGATTTAGCTTAAAATTCATGCCAAACAAATGATTTAGCTTCAAATACTTGCGATATAATTGATATAGCTTCAAATGCAGGCGAAACAATCGAGTTAGCTTCAAATCCATTCAGAACACATGATAAAGCTTCAAATGCATGCGAAACACATGATTTAGGTTCAAATTCATGGGAAACACGTGGTTAAGCATCAAATCCATGCGAAGTTGAAGGCTTAGCTTCAAATCAATACGAAACAAATGGTTTAGCTTCAATTACTTGCGATATAAGTGATATAGCTTCATATACAGACGAATGAAACGAAATAGCTTCAAATCCAAGGGAAACAAATGATGTAGCTGCAAATAAATGCGATGTGGAAGCTTTAGCTTCAAATCCATGCGATACACAAGATTTTGCAGCAAAGCAAAGCGATGTAGAAGGTTCAGCTACAAATCCATGGGATACACAAGATTTAGCTTCAAATCAATGCGATGTAGAAGGTTTAGCTTCAAATCAAAGCGAAACACATGATTTAGCTTCGAATCAATGCGATGTAGAAGGTTTAGCTTCAAATCCATGCGAAACAAATAATTCAGCTGCAAGCACTTTGGATATAAGTGATATAGCTTCAAATGCAGGCGATACAAACGAGTTAGCTTCAAATCCATGCGAAAAACATGATTTAGCTTCAAATTGATTTGAAACACATGGATTAGCTTCCAATCTTTGTGATATACATGATTTAGGTTCAACTGCAGGCGAAACAAACGA